>NC_083576.1:57504137-57804137 GCF_027579695.1 Neoarius graeffei
TAAATTGAGCGTAGGTGTGAGTGTGAATGGTTGTCTGTGTCTATGTGTCAGCCCTGTGATGACCTGGCGACTTGTCCAGGGTGTACCCCGCCTTTCGCCCGTAGTCAGCTGGGATAGGCTCCAGCTCGCCTGCGACCCTGTAGAACAGGATAAAGTGGCTAGAGATGATGTGAGATCTTCAATATCAAAAGCCTTGACTAAATAAACTTGGTTGTTTATTGTAGCCCTGTGATTGCTCCATTTACCATGCAAAAAAAAAATTTGGTGATAACGTTATTTTTGGTGAGTGTCAGAGACTCATTGTTTTGCAGGTCAAGGGGCCCACAGGGCCCCTCCTGGGGAAAAAACGGGCCCATTTCTACAATGGGGGCCCAGTGATTATCCTTCAGTTGAAGCGAACCTAGTGAGCGAAGCGAGCCCAATGAACAGCTGGGGCAGCCCAGGGGCTGTTTTTTTTTTTTTTTTTTCTCCCCCCCCTTTTTTTTTTGGTATTAGAAGCCATATGAAGCAATGTAGATGACAAATCAGTGCTTCAACCAAATATATTGAGTGTTTAATCAGTGGCAATATTTTGGAATTCAACCACAAGCCACTATATATCACATCTATATCTCCTCCTTGTAAATTATAGCACAAGAATGGGTTTGTGTTTTGCATGCTGCGACGGTCTAATTCTGCTTGTCTCTAATCATCTCTACTTCTAATTTCATTAATTTATTTTATTAACTTGTTTTCAGTTTGGTGTAGGTCTGTTGTTGTAGTAGTCGATGTTGTAAATCTAGTATGACTAATTACCTTGGGTATCAGGGGCATCAGTTTTTTCAGGTGAATGTGCTCCCTTTCTGCCAAAGAATGACAATAGATGTATTTTTTTCTTATCCATGTTTTCTTGTCTCTTTCGAATATTCATACATAGGCTGTAAGACGCCACCTAGCGAAGGACTTGGATCAGGTTTTACTCGTTTGGGACGCTACAAACGGGGCGGCGTATATTCAAAATGGCGGCGGTCAAAACAAATTCATCCGGTGCTGAAATCTGTTGAATATCCAGATAATTATGTTGGAAGTTGCATATTTGTGCAAGATTTTCGATATTGAGACCATGAAGTCAAGTAATACGCCATGAAATGTTCCAAATAGGGTATAAAATGCTCACGTCCATATTGGCCCCTGCCCCTCTCGACAATGCGTTCATTATTCGAAATAGTGTGTCTTGGACGCGGGCGCGCCAACAATCTGAGTCTCTGGAATGTATGGCAATGTATGTCATTATTTCACACATGCAAACTCCTCACCTTTCGGCGAAATTCGCCGTTTTGGTCCCAAAATAGGTCACTTGTGTGAATCGTGTAGATCCGAAGAGTTTTTTTTGGGGGGGAGGCAGGCTACAACGCTATTGTTGCCAAACATTTCACTTACAAGGTTACAGCCAATCAAGATAAACAGTTACTAACACGCTTCTTTTCCATTGGAGTTCTGATCAGCTGGTGCACAACCCACTGCTGGTTGCCAGTCCTCGCTTACGAATATTCCACAGATTCAGACCGCAAAGTCACCTTTTTATAGAGAGATCTGGCAACCTCATCTCGCGACTGAATCTGAATACCAATGGAACAGTTTCCAGCGCGCTCGGGGGTGAATAACCATGGGCGGATCTACCGGGGTGGCATATGCCACTCTAAAAGAAAGCCTTGCCACCCCTGCTGCTACCCCAGTTGGCAGCGACGAATTCAAAGAAAAATTACGGCCAATTTGACATTTACGTGCGCGAATTTCCAATGTCCGACTGCGGCGAATGCAGCACGAGATAACGCCAGAGATTGGTTGTTTGAGAAAATTGAGAGGCGCGAAGCGAGGGAGCCAGGAGTCGCGAGGAAAGGAGACACGGGAGGAAAGGGGTAAAAGCTGATTAACTATCTATCAAAAAATGAAATTATAATGAATGAACAGTGCTAGCATAGTTGCGATGCTGATTTTGAGAGGATAAAAATCAGGTTGGAGAAGGTTATTTAGCTAACTATACATGTAAGGCAAAAAAAAAAGTGTGTTTCCGGTAACCCGACCGATCGAGAATTTCCGCGTCGAAATTGCCGACCGTAAAGTTTTTATTACAAATTTCCCTCGATATTTTAGTGTAAGCGGCGTTAGTTTGTCATAATTTTTTGTTTCAACGCATTCAAGTTGTGAAAGAAACGATAAAAAGTAAAATGTTTTGCCACTTCTATCAGCCCTCCTGGCTGTAATGCAAATTGCTTCCTCTTCAGTATACAAGTGCACTTCCATGGCAGGGAAAAACACTACATTTTGCCGCCTATGTAGTCCCCTATTTATACAAATAGGAGTCATTCAGGATTCAGCCATGTTTTTGCTCCGTGTTTTTGCTCGACCCAAGTTCTACAGTAGGCTAGGCGAGGCCGGCTGCTTTTAATGGAAGTAGCCTAGCCTAGGACGTTAAACCATATTTTCACGTTATTTCTTGATAAGGTGTTTTCACATTATCACATGAAAATATCATGACATTACGTGATATGTTATTACATGATAAATATATTGTAAAAACGTGATAACTCTGTTAACAATATCTTTTCACGTAATTACTTGAGTCTAAGCCATTTTTTTTTTTTTTTGAGTGTGGCAGCAATACGCTTCCGCAGATCATAACTCGAACTCTTGCGATATTTTTTTTATTCGTTTAAAGATTTAAACCACACATCATAATAAAATAAGTGTTATAAAGGATTCTGTGCCAAAATACTATTTTGTAAGATGTTTGTGTTAATTTTTTCGAACAAAATAAAACAAATTAAGAAAAAAAATTTCCTACCTACCGACCTTATTTTAGTATTTCATGTTACCTGAAACACACTTTTTTTTTTTTTTTTTTTTTGGCCTAATGTTAGCTAGGTCTGACATTAGTTTTGTGTAAAGTCGGCCACAAAAGTTAATATTGCTTCACCGTCTGTCAAGGAAAACATTGCTATTGGCTGAAGCTTATGATTCAAATATTGAGGATCTTAAACATGAGTTACATCAGACGAGGAGAGTACTAGACAGAAAAAAGGGGGAACAGGAGAGTCCTACCACTCCCATGGAGTTCACTGTTTTTGGACCCATACCAAGATGATGATGTTGTTTTTTTTTGAGTTGTTCAGGTTGTGTAAAATAGCGGTTGTCTTGCCTGTGAGCAGTGCATCCTGTGAACGAAGTTTTTCATCTCTCAGGCTCATAAAGACTTATTTGCGGTTGACTATGACAGAAAAGAGACTATCAAGTTTGGCTGTACTCAGCATTGAATCAAAGCGCACAAAAGCATTAGATCTTGATAAATTTGTGAAGCGTTTTGCTGAGCAACATGGAAATCGCCGCATTCAGCTGTTGTAGGCATGACAAGTTCATGTTCTGCTCACTGGTGAGCCTTTACAAAGCGTGAGGAAAAAAAACTATAAAATGTGACACTGGTGTAAATGGTTTAAATCATGCTGAACTTGAAGCAGTGTTGTTATTGTTGTTTTTTAGTGTCTGTTCTTTTGCATATACAGTATAAAACTGTCCAGAAACGGTATAGACCTCATCTGAGAATGTGTGTTCTTCGTGAACAATAAAGGCATGAGATTAAGTTTATCTGTATGAGTTTGTAAATGGCAGTCTGTGCCCTTTTGTAGTGTGTACATACTATTTGTCGTCAAACTGTGATTAAATTCAGTATATATACATGTCTGTAATACGTTGCCACCCCTCAAAAATTCCTGCCCCCCTCTTGCCACCCCATAAATATTTTTCGAGATCCGCCCCTGATTTCACATAGGTGATGTCTTTAAGAAAATTGACAGACAGGGATTGGCCAGGTGTGTCCTCTGGGGTAGGTCTGTTAGATAGCACAGGCAGTAATATATACCTTTTTGTAAATAGCCCACTGTGTTGTACACAGGGGTGAAAATTAACTTCACAAAATATCAAACTTTACCGGCCACTGACAAATAAATGGTACAATTTACTGGCCACTCAACAGTAACTTATTAAGACATGTTTATGGAAAGTTATTTTGTACTGTATTAAATTCAATATGTCACTGGTTGCAATTTTTTTTGTAACGTAGACTACGAAATGTACTTTTGCGCGCGTGCCGTGTCCCCGTGCATCCTTCTCACCTTTTTCACCCCTGACCAGTTTGCATGCCTGTTATTTAGCAAAATTACTCGTGTCCTTTAGAGAATATATATATATATATATATATAATAATTTTTTTCTTTTTGGCCACAGGTAGCTCCACTTAAATCATTCTTTATACCATAAAACAAATATTTGGTTCCATATCATTGGAAACATCTCATCTCATTATCTGTAGCCGCTTTGTCCTTCTACAGGGTTGCAGGCAAGCTGGAGCCTATCCCAGCTGACTACGGGCGAAAGGCGGGGTACACCCTGGACAAGTCGCCAGGTCATCACAGGGCTGACACATAGACACAGACAACCATTCACATTCACACCTACGGTCAATTTAGAGTCACCAGGTAACCTAACCTGCATGTCTTTGGACTGTGGGGGAAACCGGAGCACCCGGAGGAAACCCACGCGGACACGGGGAGAACATGCAAACTCCGCACAGAAATCCACACCTATGCTCGTCTCCACTCGCCGGCCCCGGGGCTCGAACCCAGGACCTTCTTGCTGTGAGGCGACAGCGCTAACCACTACACCACCGTGCCGCCCCATTGGGAACATAGTTAAGTTTTAATGTTGAATGCCAGTAAGTTTTCAGACTATTTTGATCAAATTAGTATGTAACTGTGTCAAAAAAAATGCCCTCTCCGAGACAGCTAATTTTTCAATATAAAATAACACATCTAAAATGATTACTTTCATCCTAAAATGTGGTCAAGATATCGGGATATAAATATTAGAGACAACTAACACAAAGCTTACAGCCTTATATTTAAAAGCACTATGGAAGTAGTGGATTCTGAATTGTCCAAAAAAAAAGTCCTCTCCGAGAATCACTTCATTTGTTTCTCCCAGCCCTGCTTAGAGCTACACTTAATCTTATAATACAAACTATTACACATGCCTATGTTCATATGTGTATTAATTTCCACAAGTGCAGATTTGATCGGTTTTTTTTTTTTTTTTTTTTTGACCCCGTGACACAAACTTTGTACCCTGATTGTAAAACAACCCACAACACCTTACAGCTGCAGTTGCACTATGACCTACAGGAGAAGATCAAGCTCATACTTGCTAACTTCTCAAAATTCTCATAGGAGAGAAAAGTGCGTGAAAGACCCTTTCAATTGGACCGGGGTATGATGTGCGGTTGAAATGATTAAAAACGGTGGATCTTAATTAATTGCCAACCATTTGAAATGTATACAATTAGTTGTTGAATTGTTGATTTGTTCTATCAATTAGAAAGAAAGCACAACTTGTGAAATTTCTCTCTGCAGTGAACACGCACATACCCAGAGCAGTGGGCAGCCATACGAACAGCACCCGGGGAGCAGTTAGGAGTGAGGTGCCTCGCTCAAGAGCACCTCAGCCCAAGGCCGTCCCATATTAACCTAACTGCATGCAAACTCCACACAGAAAGCCCCTCACCGGCCGCTGGGCTCGGACCCAGAACCTTCTTGCTGTGAGGTGACCGTGCCGCCCGTACTACAGGTTATAGGATACAATTACTATCGGTTATGGGATTTGTGTATCAGGTATGAGGGCTCAGAGTGAAAAATCTGAAATAATATTCTTGTCTTGAATTTTAATATAACAATGAAAGGGAAGTCTTAAATCAGATTTTTAGCTGAAAAATCTCATGCCTGAATACTGTATACATGCACAGAAAATAATGCAAGTGATGCCCAGTAGACCCAAGAAAATTGGCAACTCACTAGTTGACTGTTGCCAGGGTAAGAAATAAAAGGCTATACTCTAAATTGGGTGTTCCTGTGTTTGTGTGGTACACGGATAATGTTATTTATTGACCTACACAAAAGTAAGCGACACGAAAGCACTGGGCGATAATAGACTTGCTTTGCATGTATCAAGGGATATGCGTGTCAGGGCTTGAGATCTTGGGACCTGTCAAACACATTAAATGTATCTCCAACCCTGCTTAGCCGATTCCATGTGTGTAGCTTATGAAATCTTTCTCCTACAGTAGCCAGTACTCTTCTAAACGAAGAAATATCTCCTCTTTATTCTCTCTAGCCGCTTTATCCTGTTCTACAGGGTCGCAGGCAAGCTGGAGCCTATCCCAGCTGACTACGGGCGAAAGGCGGGGTACACCCTGGACAAGTCGCCAGGTCATCACAGGGCTGACACATAGACACAGACAACCATTCACACTCACATTCACACCTACGCTCAATTTGGGCCCAATTCTAATTTCTACCCCTTCCCCTTGGCCCTTCCCCTTGAAACTGAGCTACAAGGGATAGGGCTTGAAATTCAACCCTTACGTATTGGGATAGCCCTTCAACGATCGCATACGTCATCGCGTACCTCCGTCAGCGTTTACGTTAGCAAAACGCGACCAAATGCGTCATTGGCTGCGACCAGCCGCTACAGTCAGAGCCAGAACAGAAATCTCTGCTGGCAGGGTGTGATTTGTTAACTAACACCACTGAATGGGATATCTTTGGCGCTTCGTGCACCACATCCGACAGGATGAGGTGTCAGAACACTCATGTAAACAATAAAAGCGAGAATAACGGAACAAAACGTACGCAGTCAAGCAACCGAAAACAATACTCACTCCCAAAGCTTTTTAGCAGCAGCTTGGATTTCAGAAAGCGCTGCTCATTCTCAGCTCGAAAGCGAATCAAGCGGCGTGTTTCCTCTGGATAACAACTTAAAACACGTAAATAATGGAGAAAATACATTTATGACAATCTTTCGCCGCGGGAACCGCCATCTTTCTGAAATCCGCATGAAATCTCACTGAAATCCGCATGGCATTGTGGGAAATCACTCAAACCCCTTCGTTCGGAGTCAGCTCCAGGAAAATCTCCGTTTGGAGGGGTACAGAAGCCCTCCCCTACTCCTCCGCGTTAACTGGGATTGGGATACCCCTACCCCTTCACGTGAACGCGCAAAATGGAGGGGTTGGTCCAAGGGGTGAAATGGGATTCGGCCTTAGAGTCACCAGTTAACCTAACCTGCATGTCTTTGGACTGTGGGGGAAACCGGAGCACCCAGAGGGAAACCCACGCGGACACAGGGAGAACATGTAAACTCCGCACAAAGGCTCTCGCCGGCCACGGGGCTCGAACCCGGACCTTCTTGCTGTGAGGCGACAGCGCTAAGCGCTAACCACTACACCACCGTGCTGCCGGAATTATCTTAACATTTTATTTCGTTACCTTGGCTTATTATTTGGTTTAAGTCAAACACTGCATACTCAGGGGTGAAAGTAACTTTTATTTCTTGCCGGTATAGTATTTTTGAGCCATAGTGCCAAAAAATGCACCTAATTATCTATTATTGTCTACTTATCAAGCATTCACTAGGACTTCTTATCACTCATTAGTACTAGTATAGTACTTTTATTACACTATCACTTTCATCCACCTGTATCAGTTTTTGATTATAAATAAATTGCAAACGCACCCTTTCAACAATTGTTTATTTTTTTAGCTGAACAGTTGAAAACTAACTTCATTTTGGACATTGGACACAGAACAGAAAAGTGAAAGTTACTTTGATTACCTGCTGCGCACGTTATAGCACGAGATCTGGTTAAGCTGTATGCGTGCTGTAGCTCGCTCGTTGTTTGTCCAGCGAAACACTGCACACATAATAGAGGCTGGATGCAGTGTTGCCAGATTGGGCGGTTTTAAGTGCATTTTGGCAGGTTTTGAACGTATTTTGGGCTGAAAGCCGTCAGCAGTATCTGGCAACACTGGCTGGATGCTGGGCGCTGCCAGGAGCTGGGGCGGAAACTGTCGTACGCTCAGCTGGGAAACACTTGCCAGTCATAACCAGACGGTCGTAAAGTCGATCGGTCGTAAGTCGACGACTACCTGTATATTGACCATAAAACCCTACTTCTTGAAAATGTGGTTTTAATGTGTTGCTGTTCTAATTGGTGGGGTTTATAAGAAGTGAAATTGTATTGACGCATGCAGTATCTGATCTGTGAAGAGGGTGGAGTTTCTTCAGAGTTGAGGTTTCAGGTATTGTTTTGGTCATGAGCACAGAAAAGCAGTGGAAAATCTTATACCCTGTCCACACTAGGGATTTTGTACCAATACGAAACTACTTTCGTACCGCAACACCTGTCCACACTAGCAACTATAGCGGTATAACTGTATTGGTACAAAACCCACAAATGTGGGGGCGTCGTGGCTCAGGTGGATAAGGCGCCATACCATAAATCCAGGGACCCGGGTTCGATTCCGGCCCAGGGTCATTTCCCGATCCCTCCCCGTCTGTCTCTCTCTCTCTCCTGCTCATTTCCTGTCTCTCTACATGGTCCTATCCAATAAAGGTTAAAAAAAAGCCCCCCAAAAATGTATGGGTTTCGTATCGGTACTGTAGCGCTTCGCTGTAGTGTGGACAGATGAAGCGGTTCTGTATCGATACAAATATAATGCACATGCGCAAAGTCCCACACCTCAATCAATGTCTTCGCTGAATAAAATAGTGAAGAACGGAGATTCGTTTGTTTCTTTCTCAACTGCCTTGCACGTTTTATACGATTCGACTGAATAAATGACCACCAGAAATACAGACTGTACATTGACAACAAAAGGCACACACGCGTTGTTTCATCCGCCATATTCTCGGAAGGAAGTTACTCGGTAACCACGGAAACATTTCGCGCGCGCGTATTTCAACTACCGTGAAAGAAAACCGCAAACATTTCTCGCTAGTGTGGACAGATGCACTAAACTGTACCGGTATACTCTGTATCGATACAGTTATACCACTATCGTACCGGTATAAGTGTGAACACAGCACTGGTTTTTTTTTTTTTTTTTCCCTTTTCTCCTCTCGCTACGTTTTAAGAGAAGACCTGTTGTAGATAGTTTACCTCAGAAAACGCCTTGCCTTAAATCTGGTAGATCATTCACAAGTGACTTGAACAATGGGAAGATGGCATTCAGATGAATCATGTGAGAATTTATTGTTTACTGTGTCGTTTATGAACCCTGGGCATTATGACTGGATGAGTCGTCTTTAACGAAGCGTACGCCTTACTAGTACTTGCATGTTGGTTATGAAATGCATTCCAGCATCCTGATGCAATTTTTTCCATGACTTTTTTTTCAATCCACTACTCAATAGAGCAGCGTGAATTCATTGGTTGTGTATTTGCGTGTGTAATAATGAAATTTGTCACTTTTTGCTGAAGGAAACCGTCTGAGGCCTTGACCTGTAGTGCTCTTTAGCTGCAGCTGTCTCCACTGCATTCTGTCCTGTCTATTTTTGACAGACACTGCTGCACGTGCATGGCTTCAAAATCGCACATGTCTTCAAAAGTTTGTGCTGTTACATACAGTACCAGTCAAGAGTTTGGACACGTCCTCATTCATAGGTTTTTCTTTATTGTTGAACAATACTGAAGACGGTGTTGTAGGCGAGTCATTAAACCTCGAGTCCAGAGTAATTAAATCGAGTCCGAGACCAAGGTTCGAACTGCACCGTTAACGTTAGTTTGTTCCTGAACAGGTGGATGTGCGTTCTCTTTGGCAGGGAGTGCGAAGTATTGCCTGAGATGGTTGGGAGACGGATGAAAGTGCAGAAGGTGCGTTTTGTTCATACAAGTGAAGACAGGTAAACAATCCAGAACGGCAAGCAAAGTTGTAAAACCGTGGAATGGGCCATAGGTCGAGTGAGGCATAAACAGGTTATGGTAGGCTGGGCAGAATCAAAGACGAGAAACAGGAAATCAGGAGCAAGGAAATGAGGCTCGGTAGTGTCAGCAACGCAACTCAATACTTCGCAAAGTGTGTTCTCGCAGTTTTTATATCTGTACAGGTGAGGGTCTGCTTGGCACGCATGCTGTCCAGAGTGTGCCCGGGAGTCTATCCGACGCACACATCAAGATGTGCAGGTGTGACACTCTTGCATGAAATTAGTACAAAAATAAACGTAGATATAAATGTCAAATTATGGCATGTTACCAAAAAAGAATCTGAGTCCTCATCTCCAATTTATGAGTCTGAATGTGGTTAATGCACGAGTCGGACTCGGGTACTACAAGCCTGACTGAAGACATCAAAGCTGTGAAATAATGTATATGGAGTTACGTGGTGAACAAGTGTGTTAATGTCTCGTTTACCCTGATGCTTTGCACACTATTGCCATTATCTTAAGCCTCACTCTCAACCTGCGCTACGGGCAGTCTCATCTCATTATCTGTAGCCGCTTTATCCTGTTCTACAGGGTCGCAGGCAAGCTGGAGCCTATCCCAGCTGACTACGGGCGAAAGGCGGGGTACACCCTGGACAAGTCGCCAGGTCATCACAGGGCTGACACATAGACACAGACAACCATTCACACTCACACTCACACCTACGCTCAATTTAGAGTCACCAGTTAACCTAACCTGCATGTCTTTGGACTGTGGGGGAAACCGGAGCACCCGGAGGAAACCCACGGGGAGAACATGCAAACTCCGCACAGAAAGGCCCTCGCCAGCCACGGGGCTCGAACCCGGACCTTCTTGCTGTGAGGTGACCGCGCTAACCACTACACCACCATGCTGCCTACGGGCAGTCCACAGTAAAAAAAAAAAAAAAAAAAATTTGGCAAAACCGTGCTTGAGACTTGCGAGACGCTTGCGTGTGTTCAGCGCCATAGAAGGTCGCAGACTGCCCGTGGAGACTTGGTCCTGCACGTGCACATTCTGTGGGTCTTGCGGCAAGTCAAGGACGCATACACTATGTACAGGACCCGTACTCCTTTTGTACGCCTGAACCAAGTCATCAACGTGGCTGGTAGGGGCTTTTTGCGATGACTGGCTGTAAGGCGCATGAGTGACATGGTCACTGTGAGTGACGTGCCTCAGAAGTACTACACAAGTATTCCATACTTGCTATTTGTGTGCTGTGCAAGACAGAAGTACATCTCACTTTCTACCCCTGTGTGGCGTGCCATGCAAACGTCAAATGATAAAACATGCGTATAAGGGAATGTGTGTTTATTACATTGTAAAAAAAAAAATCCCAACTAAATAGCCCAACAGTTTGAGCACTGAAACACACTTTAGGGGTGTTCACATGGCACATATTTGTATCGATGCTGCACCGATGTATTTTGTTGCGATATATCTTACACCGGTGTAAATTTTGTGGAGCGTTCACACGTCACAAACCTGCTTACTAGAGAGAAGCATGTTAGCACCGGTGCAGCCCCACTTGCGTTCACACGGCAGTTTTTGCGACCGTGCTATACGATAGTAATAATGCGGAAATGAAATATGCGCATGCGTGAAAATGTACTTCCTTTTCCCGGTTGTCATGGCATCACCAAGTGCCGGGAAAACAACGTGGATGAAGACACCAGTGTTGCCAGATGCTGCTGACGTTTTCCAGCCCAAAATATGTTCAAATCCACCAAAATGCACTTAAAACCGCCCAATCTGGCAACACTGGAAGACACGCAGTTCTGTTCTTGATATTCACCATTTTGGAAGCGCAAAATACCAGGATGCAAATTATGCAATGCCCGTATGTAATCAACTCTCCTCACGCGTAGCGAGTCTACCCCTGTAGCGTTCAGACGTCCCATTTTATATCGGTGCTGCCCCGCAAACTAGCATTTACTCCGGAGTAAATTTCTTAAACCACCTCCCGAGCAGAGTTAGATTTGCACCGGTTTAAGCAGCTTTCAGGGGCTACACCGGTATAACTTTGTACCGTGTGAACGCTCTACCGGGGCAGCCCCGGTGCTACACCGGAGTAAAAGTTGCCATGTGGACACCCCTTTTGACTCTGAGCTCCTGAGTGGTGGGATAGGATGTCCTTATCGCTGAGTGTGGCACAATGGCCTGACAGCGATGATGGGATTGCAATGTCCTCGCTTCTGGGTGTTGTTGGCTGAAACATGCATGAAAATCAGCATATATTAGATACTGAAATGAATGTTTAAAGCGTGTGTATTTACCTGTGAAAATCCCTCTGGCGGGGTGCTGTGCCTTCTGCCGGCTTGAAGCCATACTTCTCCCTGTCCGTGCAGGGCTCACCGGTGCTGCTACCATCATCAAATTCTTCCTCCTCCCCCTCTGCTGTTTCAGGCTGGGTTACTTCACTTGCTCGCTTCTTCTTGGGTCCCATTTTTCTAAGCTTTAAGCCCACTTTACACGGGGACGGTCTGAAACAAAAACGCAAAAGTCCGTTTTCGTTCTCACTTTTTTTTTTCCGCGTCTACACGACCGTTTTCAAGGAGGAAATCTGCGTCTATACAGTGACGCATAAATGTGTGGAATTCAATTGGATGTGCATGCCAGGCGGTGCTGTGAAAGACCTCCACTATGTCTGCATGCATGCGCAACGTCTTCCGTCTTGTCTGATCTGCACATCTGTGCCGCGAAAACTTTGACTACTCTGGCTATGGTGAGTAAGAAAGTTAAAGTAAGAGCATACTATACCCGCCTCTATTCATTAACGGTATATGTGCAGATTCGGCATAGATGTTCGAAGGACTCCTGGACGTTTATTAAAGCTGCCAGAGCAGCTTGAAGGTCCGTTGGATCGACGTAATCAGACATGCTCTTACTTTTTTACTTACTTTCTTACTTCCCGGGCTGGCATGTACAGTATATGACATATGTATGACGTAAACGCGTACCCGACGTGAGCAGATCCGAGCAGAGTTTCGCGTATTGGGTAGTTTAGACGGATATGCAACGGGGGCTGTTTTTAACTTATCCACTCTGGAAGGCGTTTTCAATTTTTTCCGTTTTTCAGCCTCGGAAACGCCGTCCCCGTGTAGACGAAAGGCACTTCCGATAAAATATTTAGTCGTTTTTACCCGACAGCGTCCTCGTGTAAACGGGCCCTTAAACTGAATTAAAATTTTCCCACAAAATATCCAATGTTGTTCAGTTGAAAGACAGATGCCGAATGCTGCAGACACGCTGGTTTTATACCCACTCCTGGCTTGCGTCACACGTTATGAGTGATTGTCATGTGACAATCACAAGCGTGGCCTGAACTCTTGGCGTAGGAAACTGGTAGAATGCAAGTCTTGCACACTCCACTCTCTGATCACGTGCGTCAGATACATGCTTTCCGCAGGCTAACGGTGCAATTTTTCCCACACCTCAAGGAAGTCAGGTGTGCAACCTGTACTTGACAAGTCCTTTGCCTGTACTCCTCCCCCAAACTTCCCCCGGGTTCACCGCAACCCTGTGGCACGGCTGCTAGCTACCGACCCGTGCGCGTCAAACGCTTACGGTGGGTTGTGAGTGAGGCTTTAACCAGCTTCATGAGGTAGTCACCTGGCATGCGTTTCCGTTAACAGGTATCTCACCAGGTTGGTGCAATTTAGTGTAAATAGCTCTATTCCACAACCGTAGCAATCCATTTTGTCAAGAACCGCTCAACTAATTAAAAAGAGGACATCCATCATTACTTTAAGACATGAAGTGACTTTTAATTCATAAAGAAAAAGCATTGAATTAGAATCTGTGTCCAAACTTTTGACTGATGCTGTGTGTTTTTGGTCTTTTTATATAAAACTGAGACTTTTTTGCAGTCTAACTGGAATCCTGATGGAGTGCTCTCGTACTGAATACTAGATCTCAACAGTCTATAACCATCGTTTCATAGCCCTTTAGTGTGCTAATGGATGATTTTTGCAAAGGTTTTGCCACCCCCTTGGTCTCTGGATGGAAACGTGTCCTGTAGTTATCTGCAGAACAGATTTCCAAGTTGGCCTATTTTTGTTCGTTAATCTATTCGTCTTATCCTGGTCAAGGTCCCAACGGAAACAGCATCTGTCTCATGACTAGGGAATGTAAACACCTGGATAGGGTGCTGGTCCATCGCTGGGTACCTTGCATTCATTCAAATGTAGTGGCAAATTAGTCACTATTGGCCCTTTTCCACTATCCTTTTTCAGCTCGCTTCAGCCCGACACGGCTCGCGTTTCGACTACCTTAGAGCAGCACGACTCAGCTCGCTTCAGCCCTGCTTAGCACCCAAAACTCGCACGGTTTTGGAGTGGGGCTGAAGCGAGCCGAGTGGGGCTAGGGGCGTGAGGAGACACTCCCCTGTGCACTGATTGGTGAGGAGGAGTGTCCTCACACGCCCACACATGCCCCGCGAGCACGCTGGGATCTGTAAACACCGTAAACCCGGAAGAAGAAGAATTACGAGAATTTCTGAAGCCTTATGCGCCTCGCCTCATCTATACGCTCTTGCCAGTATCTGTTGGCGTTGTTGGTGACAACAAGCCACAGCACCAAGACCAGCAACACTAACGACTCCATGTCCTCCATGTTTATTGTTTACTATCCGGGTCGTGAGACTACCGCTTAAAAGATCACGGTCACTGCGCCGCCTCACGACATCACGTGACGTCCACCCACTTTCGCTAACTCCACCCAATGTGTCCACCCACTTCCAGCCAGCACGGTTCAGCGTGGTTGTAGTCGAAATGCAACTCCAACAGCCCCGCTCAGCTCGACTCAGCCCAACTCAGCCGCGTTGGTAGTGGAAAAGCGGCAATAGTAACCGTAGGATTTGCAACAGACTTGACAGCGTACCGCTGCACGGATGAACCCCCCCATATGTTTGTACAGGAGAACAGTATGTTCTCGTTTGGCCTTTAGACATTTAATCTACATAAAACAAGTGTCAGTTCAAGAATAAATAACATTTTGTGTAATCTAACTTTGTGTGGCGTTGTGATGAGCTTTTACTTTAAGTGTTTAATGTTGTGTAACGTAACGCATCAAATTCATGGGTACTAGCATCTTTTTTTGGGGGGGGGGGGGATTAAGTGACTTGTTGCGTCTGGGTCGCTCGCGGTTTGGTTCAATCAGATTGAAACTAATGTTTCCCACCTGGTGGTTAAATCTCATGACTTGTTTTTCCAATAAAATTGGCTGAAGGCTTTGCTGTCTAGTGCCTGCGACATATCGGCTCACTGAAACTTCGCGTCCTTCCTAAAAATCAATGTTTTTTTTGTCATGGAGAAAAAATGAGGTGTATAAATACCAGTAATGCTGTTTTGAAGGGAATTAACACAAGTTTGACCACCTTCTACACAGCGCATTCGAGCACCACGGTCCTTAGTTGTGCTTGGCGTCCACAATTTGAAGTGAACATACCTGCTAAAGTCTGGCTTTATGCTTAAACACAAAGGATGGAGCAAGTTCATTGATGGCTTACTTTGAAGCCTTCTAGGTGCATAATCATGATGTACAATAAGGCTTTATCTGTAATTCTTAACCTGATACTCAATACTAAGTCTCTATTTTTGGCTTATTAATTTGATAGAGGGCTTCCCCCCCCCCCCCCCCCCCCCCCCCCCCCCCCCCCAATGAATGGAAAATGATTGCTGGTTTGTGGCCGGGGCAACGGACAGAAATGGAAACTTTATAGAACACTGGCTTTTCAAAGGTTCATAATGTTTAATTTTGTAATCATGTCTATAAAAAAATAAGTTTTCAGTTCAGATCTTCACACTCTTGATGCGTTACACAACACTGATGGCTGCTTAAAAAAAAAAAAGGCCCGTCATTTGCTATTTGTAATAAGTAAGAATGTCACACATCCATCTTTTCAATATGTTGCTGAAAGTCCGCCTAATAACAGTACACATTCTGACGCTTGTTAAACCTATCAACATATTCCCCCCCCCCCCCCCCCCCCCCCGGACATTGTTGCCATGGGATATAATGAACACCTAAGTAGATGTAATCTGTCCCTCTGAGTTACATGTTGGTCCTGGGATTGAGATGCTGGCCTCTTCTGCCCCTCAGACCTGCTTGATCCATCCTGGTGCCCTGTGTCTGGTCGGATTTTTATCGCATCGCTCCTGTGGAGGACGGCCCCATGAGGACAGTTGAAAGTCACACCTGGAGGACACTCTGGACTCTTGCAGTAATGCTTTTATGGCTGAGGACTACAGTTGACTTGCTAACTTTAGGACTGCAGTTGTCATGAACAGTTTTGCACTCAAGTTTCCATCAATGAAGAGTTTATAACATCAGCGAAACTGACTTCATGTTAAAACTGTTAATGTTATAGTCATGCTGTCTGTTTTTGCCCAAACGAGGATGGGTTCCCTTTTGAGTCTGGTTCCTCTCGAGGTTTCTTCATGTCGTCTGAGGGAGTTTTCCCTTGCTACCGTCACCACAGGCTTGCTCATTGGGGATAGATTAGGGATAAAATTAGCTCATGTTTGAAGTTGTTCAAATTCTGTAAAGCTGCTTTGCGACAATATTTATTGTTAAAAGCGCTGTACAAATAACTTGACATTCGTTTTTCCATCTTCAGTAACTGTTTTATCCTGGTGGCTGTAGCTCTCAACACCTACGGTAAAGTGCTTTCGGTATTCTAACTAGTCAGTGTTTTAAACAAGTATTTGAATCTATGCACACCCCTGTTACATATTGTTACATTTCCATCAAGCTGTAGTACTGGAGCAGTGTACTGTCATGTTGCGCAACAAAACCAAAAGCTGAAATTATTGACCTTTTTCCCCATGCTGGAGAAGGGTATAAAGAGATCTGGTCAGGGATACTGTTACCAGCAGTGAAAAATGACCCCACCAAAGAGTGGGAGGGGAAGAACCGGAATAAAACCACAAAAAGAACAGAAGATCAGGAATCTCGTTAGTAGATAGAGTATAAAGAGCCATATCTTTTCTCAAAAAGCTTCACAGTGTAATGGAAGAACATCTGTAAAGCCAAACATGCATTAAACAGGTTGAGTTTTCATTATTTTAAACGAAGGCTGCTGAGTTCAGAACGTCAACTTGATGGTCACCCTGGAGTTATGTAACGACTCCTTATCACCAAGGTTGATGCAAGCTAATGTATTTAACAGGTGCTGCCAGAATCCCCCCGCCCCCCCGTTCTACGCAAATGGGAAGGTTGCTAAAGCATCGCTGCATGTTGGCGAAGTATTTATTTGCTTATTGCGTAGATCCAATAATTCAGTATGTTTGGTTAAGTGTGAAAGCCATTTTTGAACTCTGATACAAGTTCAGGATTTGTGTTAAGTGAAAATCTACCATCCGTGATGGCTCTTCAGTGTCTTAAACAGGGAAGAGAAGGGTCTGTCGTGCTCTGCAGATGATATCGTAATAGAACATGACTGTAAGAAGATTTCACCCTAAGTGTTGATTGACTGGTGTCAAAAAAAAAACCTAAAGGCACCCATTTCAAAACATTAGGGTGGATTTATTTTTTTTTTCCCTCTCTCTCCTTTTAAGCATCTAGTCAGTGGTTTCCTGTATCCTCATGGTTTAGTGCTAAGTGACCCCTTTCTTCATTTCTCTCTAAAGGGATGAACACGGTGCGTTTTTAATCCTTTAGGCCTGTACATCCTGTTACAAAGCTTCACCGTCCACATTAATGTGGGTGGGTTTTTGTTTTTTGTTTTTTTAAATTAGTTGCTTGCTAACAATCAAGGTGAAATGGTTGCTAACCACACCCCATCTCTGCATAGCAGTGTTGTACGTTACTTTCTGGAACTTTAAGTCCAGTTTTTGTTCTCTATCCTACTTCTACATTGGTGTAGTAAGTCCCTGACATGGGTGGAATACTGACCCACAGTAGGTGGGAAATGATAACTTTTTTTTGGCCCCCATCCATCCTTGCTGCAAAACGCATACAACAACATTGATGACCGGTGTACTGACTTTGCCGCTTGCCTTCCCTGGCCCCGTCTTCTGTTCACAAATTGATGCTTGGCCACACCCCGCTGCCACAATTAGCTCACTCACTAATTTGATGTTGACTGTCTCAAAAGTTGTTTTTGGGACTCAACCGCAACACCAGTACTGGTTAGAGACCGACCTGAAGTAACACAGTTGCTGGAAGGTAAAGGGAAGACTGCGCTGTGTGAAGTGCACATGAAACTAAAGGCCATGTAGTTCAGTTGTATGCAATCCATCTCCCTCCCTCCCCCCCCAAAAAAGATTCAGATTCAAGGAAGTCCTGCCAAACAATGTTGTGTTGTGCAATATTGTCCAAATGGAAAAACCCATCTCCGTGCCAGTATGCAGGGGAATGGGTTTTTTTTTTTTTTTTTTTATTCCCTTCTAACAACCATAACATTTTCACCAAACTATGGTAATGATTCTCAATACAAATACAATCCATGTACAAAATGTATGGCTCCTAGGTTACTTGGTTGAGAGAATTAAAAAAAAAAAAACCCAAACCTCCTGCTGTATTAGCAGGTAAGTAAATAAACATTTCAGGTTTGATGCCATTATTGTTGCCTCCGCCAAGGAGGTTGTTTTCGGTAGTGTTGGTTTGTTAGTTTTTTGTTGGTTTGTCTGATAGTAACATTATGGAAAAAGTTATGAACGGATTGCCCTGAAATTTTTTCCAGAGGTGTGACTGGGCACAAGTAACAATCCGTTAAATTTTGGTGGTGATCCAGATAACCTTCTGGATCCTGGATTTATTTATTTATTTATTTTTTTAAAAAAGGATTCTTGGCAGAGGTCTGTGCTCAGTGCTTTCCTAGTTGCCCATGAAACAGCCAGTTCAGGTTTTTGGTGTGTTGTCCCCCCCCCCCCAGAATCTTCATGTTGGACTCAAAAGTACTTAAATGATTGGGTGTGTGTTTTTTTATTTTTTTTAATATAAAAATGTTTTGAATGAGATTTTGCATGTTGTGGGTGGGGTGTCGTGTGGTTTCCATGTGTTTTCAGTATTAAACTTTGGTCAAATATCTGTCATTTTGCACTTTTTTTTTTTTTTTTTAAAAACCTTGCACAATACCAGAAATTCAGTTGAAATCGAGCCATTTGAGGCGAATTGATCCACCTCTGAAAAAACTTGGCATTTGGATTTCCCAGGACGCCTGCGGGACGCCTCCCTCTGAATCCTACGTCAGCGCTGGTTTGTTTGAGAAAACAACCTGGTGGTTTTCTGCAAATTTCTTCAACGTTATCACGTAATTTATTAAAATGGTTAACAGATGTACCATAGGAGGGTGTAGCAACACCAATCTTGATGAGATTAGTACTCATCGCTTCCCAAAAGTCTGGACAATGAGAGAGAAATGGGAGCGCTTGGTCTACACAGGCTGTGCACTGAAACTGCAAAGCTCGTGCAGCCTGCTGGCGCTTCCGCAGGTGACGTCATGAATCTGGCTCCAGACTCCCTTGGGATTTTTCCAGACACGTTTTATTTTTTTTTTTTTCCTGCTGTAGATGGATGGCCTTGTGCAAAATTACCCTTCTGGATGAGTGTGTAAAGGGACATTCATATTTAAAAAAAAAAAAAAAAAGTTGGTCCAGAATATGCACTTGGTTTAACTTCAACTAAACTAAGGGCATGTAGTTGTCCTTTATATACATACAGGGATTGAAACCGGCAGTCGCCCACTCACCAATGCGAGTTGGAAAGGGTACAGGTGACTAGTGACATGTACTCGACCGAGTGGGCGACTGGCTCGCCACGCGCTATATATATATATATATATATATATCTCAAACTACTCACTGCCTCGATGGTTTATCAACGATTCTTGCCCATTTTAAGCAGAACTTGGTCTATTTTACCGTTTTTATAATTTCAATAGATTTTGTGAGACATTTGTCAAGTTGGCATAGACACGGGCGCCACCATATTGTTTACGTGCGCAGTATACACCGCTACATGCAGCATGGCTGCGCAAAGTTTCGTTTCTTCCTGTTCATTTTCATTGCTGCCCGTGAAGACAAATGTAACTTGAACTGCTATTGGTCTGATAGATTAGACCCCCGCGAAGTTTAAGTCCTTGGCTTGACATTTCTGACAGCTATCAAAACAAACGGATATCGTTCAACAAGTATGTGACCCTTATTTCGGTTTCTTTTAAATACTTGGTAACAAAGCCACCATTTTGTTTTTCTCTACTCACAGTATATAAGCTGATATCCTAGTATTAGAGTAGCCAATTAGAGCATGCGATTGCTCAGCCTGCGGGTGATGAGAGGGAGTATGTGGCAGGAGATGTAGAGCCCCAGGAGAGACAGAATGAGGAGGTGGAAGATGAAGATGACGAGGAGGCGCAGCATGATGTGGTGTATGACCTGATAGATGATGATGAGGGTTTCGAAGATTGTGATGATAATGAGATGACTGAGGAAGTTTATAGCCAGTTGAAATTGATCACTCATGTATAATATGGTTGTGTTATATGAATAAATGTATGTAAAATTGGCTTGAAATTTGTAATTATTAGGGCTGTCAAACAATTACATTTAATCGCGATTAATCTCAATTTCATAGTTAATTGCGATTAATCGAATTTTTTTTTTTTTTTTAAATCTATGTAAATGAATAAGGCTTTTAAATTGAAATGTTACAATTAAAATGGTGAACACATTTTATACTAAAAGTACTTGTTAAAAACTGCTGGGACAAGAGAAAATGGTACCGTAAGGGAGTTTATTCACTCACATGCTAGGCAGTACTGAACATACAAAACACAAAATTGGATTTTGTGATGGATTAGGGAGCTGTAGTCTCAAATATAAAACATGTAGTCACATACTACTGTGTCTCAGTTCAGACATGTGTGATAAAATAAATGAAATAAAACTTCAATTGTGCTGGAGTTGTATTCAGTCCCAGCCTATAGGACTCCCAGTGCTGTGCAAACAAAAATAAATCGCAGCTGGACTTCAATAAAGACATTTAGTGTCCTATCCCAGTGCTACAGCATACTGACATCTCACTTTACAAAAGTATTTTAGAACTGCAAAGTGCATACCAAAACCAACTCAATCACACTTCTTTTGAAATGAAACTTCCTGTTTAGCAAACCTTTCTCCATCACTCACACTTGCTCTTATTGACGCAGCATGCAACAAGCCTCAACAGGAACTACGGGTGACTCGCAGGGCCAAATTAGAATTTGCGTTAACGGCACTTTTTTTTTAAAATTGCGATAAATTGAGATCGTGTTAATGTGTTATCGCGTCAACTTCGACAGCCCTAGTAATTATAAATACAGACCAGTGCTACTCCATTCGGACCAGTACCTCTGGGAGGCGCTGGTCCAAATGGACCAGTGCTCCCAAATTCCCGTTTCGATCTCTGACGTACAGCAGCAGTGATTATGAAATTCCACAATTCAGCCACAATTCTGAAGGAAATGGAGGACTCCCTAAAGTGAATGACGCATGAAATGGAATGACAGGTAGTAAATTTGAACAATAAATGGTCCCTTGTCATTCAGATTCTTACAAATGGAATAACGATTGAAATCTTTAGTTTGAGACCTCCCTAGGATAAGATAAGTGGGTGCTTGGTGGGATATCAGCTTTTACAAATGGAGTGACAGGGTTTCTATATGTATTGACTGACTTTGAGCTAATGTTGTCAGTCATGTCACCTTTTACAAATGGAATGATAAGGTTTCTAGGTGGAATGACATACTTTGAGGCAATGTTATCAGTGATGTCATTCCATTTGTTAATTTGATATCACTAACATTGCCTCAAAGTATGTCATTCCATTTGTAAAAGGGGATATCACTGATAACATTAGCTTAAAGCAGGGCTTTGAACCGGTTCAAGAAACGAAAACCGGGAACTTTTTCTATTTCACATGGAACAGAAACGAAACCAGAAACTTATTTTTTTATGTTCCGGAACAGAAACGCTTATTAAAAATAATGGTAACCGGTTAATACCGGTTTTTATTTTGTTCCTCAAAGTTTCCATAGCCTACAAATAAAAAAGCCATTCTTCTCCTGCACAAGTTTCTATGACCCGCTGGGGTTCACTTCCTGTGTGACGTTCGCTGACTGAATGGAGAGAGCGGGAGGGTGGACTACTATCACGTCTCCACGTGATGGTGAGTAAGTGCATTACTGAGTGTCTGAGCAAAGAAGAGCCTGAACGATGCAACCTCCCTATTGGCTGTTTGTAAAAATGTATCAGTTGTTGCCCTTCCCACGGGAATCATCGCGGGCTCGAGAGACGAGACCTGACGAGTTAGTTCGTTGGTAGCAGAACAAAATGTCTGGACACAAATCGGGTTTTCAGAAAAGGAAAGAAAATAAACGGAGGATTGAAAATACAAAAAAGGAGGCAGAAAATGCAAAACGAGTTTTAAGGTAGGACAAATGGTTACTTTTTAAGGCAGCCCACCGTGGCTGCAGGCTTTCAGTTGCGTCATTGAATGGTTACTTTTCTGAGGCAGCCCGCCGTGGCTGCCTGCAGGCTTATTTATTATAGCCCATTTAGTTAAAATAGTTGATCTAAAATGTTTATAGTTATGTGATGGTTGTCCTGATTTAGACTTTTTTTTGGGGGGGTTGCGCGATGTTGCACCCGGGTCCAGATTAGGGCAGAACCGGCCCTGGCTACATTTCAGGTGTAGTTTGTTTTATGTATGTACTGTCATAGATGTGTACTTGGTCTTCCAATATGGCGCCTAACAAAATCTCACGGTGCGGTGACGTCATGCGGTAGCCCTCTATAGGGCCTGACTAGCCTTTGGTAACACACTAAACGAATTATCTTTTCATTTTTGGCACTTTTTCTGTTTGTGTAGATGGGAAGACATACTGAGAATCCAAATCGCCAACATTTGAAATGATTGTTTTGAATTATTTCTTGTCTTATTTAATGAAGGTTGTAATAGAATTAGCCTACATTTGGCTTAAGCTGGATGAGACAGAGACATAATTTTATAGCCATTTGTTAAACAGCTGACAGGGAATGTAATTAACCGTTCCGGGAATGAAAATTTTTTTTTTGTTGTTGTTCTAACCGGTTTGGGAACGTCTATTTAATGGTGGAACCCAAAACCGGAAACGTTAAAATTCCGTTTCTGTTCGGAACGAACCAATAGGAAAAATTCTGGTTCAAAGCCCTGGCTTAAAGTATGTCATTCCACCTGGAAACGCTGTTATTCCATTTGTAAAAGGTGATCTCACTGATAACCTAAAAGTATGTCATTCCACTTAGAAACAATGTCATTCCATTTCATGAGCTGAAAGCATGTCATTCCACCTACATTTCAATCGTTATTCCATTTATAAGAATCTGAATGACAAGGGACCATTTATTGTTCAAATCACTAGCTGTCATTCCATTTCATGCGTCATTCACTTTTTAGGGAGTCCCGGAAATGGCCTATGTAAAAACGAAACCTATTTGAACAAATTTTAGTACTGGAGCGTGCTGCACACCTGTTCACCATCTGTACTCCCAAACAAGCTTAAAATTCTTGGTCTGAAATCTACAACTTAAATGCACTTATTTGAACATGGCTGTACAATTTGATGTAAACTTGTTGAAGGATGTTCATGTAGCTGTGGGGTTTCTATTTGACCAGCTCATTATTTGAGGGGTGTTCTTTGTGTTACAGGTCACGCTGCTGTTGACGAGCGCTCCTGTGGATATGGGAGTGAACACCAACAAGTAGTGCGATTTATCCTGTGGTGGTGGTGGTTGCCATCATGGCCCCAGACTCTTCCCTGCAACCTCAAACCATGCCCCCTCCTCCAGGAAAGCCGTGCAGCAGTCCCGTCCTTGCACACAGCTTGGAGGTGGGTCTTGAACCTCGAGGGAAACACTACGTGTGTGGCTCAGTGGCTGCGTTCACCAACATCCTGATCACCTTCCCCATCCAGAAGGTGCTGTTCCGGCAACAGCTGCATGGCATGCGAGCCACGGAGGCAGTACGGCAGCTTCAAAGAGAAGGTTTACGGACCCTGTACCGTGGGCTGCTGCCTCCGCTGTTGCAGAAAACGACTACAGTAGCTCTCATGTTTGGCCTGTATGAGGACTTTTCACGGCTGCTTTTACGTCATGGTGGGTCTTGCGGCGCTCCTGAAATCCTCACTCGCAGCGCAGCGGCATTTCTGGCTGGCACAGCCGAGGCAGCTCTGACACCGTTTGAGCGTGTGCAGACGCTGCTTCAGGATCACCGGCATGCGGGGCGTTTCCGTAACACAGCACATGCCTTTGGCACGTTACTACGCCAGCATGGAGTGCGCGAGTGCTACCGTGGCCTGATACCTGTGCTGATGCGCAACGGGCCCAGCAACATGCTGTTCTTTGGACTGCGCGGGCCGCTCAGGCGACAGCTGCCTGAAGCCCACAGCCGCGCCGGACACATGTTGAACGACTTTGTGTGCGGTGGGCTGCTGGGAGCCGCACTTGGCGTCCTCTTCTATCCGCTGAACGTGGCAAAGTCCCGGGCACAGTCGCAGGTCGGAGGTGCATTTGTGCCCTGCAGCCAGGTGCTCCTGACAGTGTGGAGAGAGCGGGGCGGGAGTGTGGCGATGCTGTTCCGTGGCGCGACGCTCAACTACCACCGCTCGTTGCTCTCATGGGGAATCATTAATGCGACGTATGAACTGCTGCTTAAAGTACTATGAGGAGAGAAAGGAAGGCTCGTGGAGGATGCTCATCCCAGCTGACAATATTTGTTCTTTGCCACAGCACACTGTTGGAGCTTAAGGGCACTGCCACTTCCTTTTGTATTCACCTACAGTTTTAACAGGGATGTGTTTTATGATCAAGCTAATTCTGTTCTGGTTTCATATTTGATGTTCTGGAAACAACCACTGCCCAGTTTTACACACTCACGTCCTTCATTGGGAAGAAGTTATAAGGCTTAGAGATGGGAATCAAGACTAAGTGTTATGACTGAACAGCATTCATCTGTATGGAAAGTCATGTTTGTACTAATCCTAATAAACACACTCTTTTTTGCATGGACCATATCACATGTATTTGATTTTACTTGTCAGCATTAAATACTTTTGGCAGGAAGTTAAATGAGTGAAATTTCACCATTTAGCACCAATGTAGTCAGTCAGCAAAGGTGTGTAGATGGGGGTTCCTCCCCCCCCCCCCTTTTCTTTCTTTTCCTCTCCAAAGCCTTGCAACTCCAGTAAAGTCACTTTGCTCAGGAGTAAGGGAAGCTTGTACCCTGTCCACACTAAGGATTTTGTACCGATATGAAACCACTTTCGTACCGCAACACCTGTCCACACTAGCAACTATACCGGTACTGTAGCGGTATAACTGTAGCGGTACGAAACCCACAAATGTATGGGTTTCGTATCGGTACTGTAGCGCTTCGCTGTAGTGTGGACAGATTAAGCGGCTCTGTATCGATGCAAAGTCACACCTCAATCGGTGTCTTCGCTGAATAAAATGGTGAACGGAGATTCGTTTTCTTTGTTTCTTTCTCAACTGCCTCGCACATTTTATACGATTCGACTGAATAAATGACCACCAGAAATACAGACTGTACATTGACAACAAAAAGCACACATTGTTTCATCTGGCATATTCTCGGAAGGAAGTTACTCAGTAACCACGGAAACATTTCACGCATGCGCATTTCAACTACCGTGGAAGAAAACCGCAAACATTTCTCACTAGTGTGGACAGATGCACTACTGTACCGGTATACTTTGTATTGACACAGTTATACCACTATTGTACCAGTGTGTGTGTGTGTGTGTGTGTGTATGTGAACACAGCATTATAGCCACCGTTCCTAAAGTAGACTCGTCAAAAGAGATCACGTGACCTCAGTTTCAGAAAACAGCAGAAAGTGTACTAAAGGCCCTTCATGGCCATAAGTTTGTGAACAGCTGACCATCGCACTTGTGTTGGGAGTCCCCTCCACATCTAGGCCAGAGCTGAGGGGTGGCCAAGGCTACCCTAAATAAATCTCTGGCCCCTCCTCCAGCCACCCCTCCCAACACTGCTTCGTCTGTAACTTTTTTCGGAGGCCTGTCTGTGCAGTTGCTCCACAACAGACTCAATTCAACAGTGTACTCTCAAACCAGTGGTTCTCCAAACAGTAGGTGGCGGTAATACTTAACTTGACTATCAACCAACACAATTACAGAAGACCAAGTAGCTGTATATAGATGACTACCGACCACGTGATCAAAACATGCTTCGTCATGAGCGTCTGCCATGATGGTGGACATACAAAGCAACTAGAATGGCAGATGGTAGGTGACATCCCATTCCGGATTTAGTCTCCCTTTGCTCTTCTAATAACCTCCACTCTTTTGGGAAGGCTTTCCACTAGATTTAGGAACGTGGCTGTGGGGTTCTCTTCATGCGGCTAGAAGAGCATTAATGAGGTCTGATGTGAGTTTCAGTTCAGCTAAAACGTCAAAGCAGATACACAACTTTTTTTTTTTTTTTTAATTTTAAAATAACGGAGTGGATAGTATCTCCATCCTTGACTCTTGTATGCTACATAAATGGGAATTTAAAAGAATATATATATTTGAGAGTTAAAATTGACCGCAAAGTTGGCATTCAAGTTGCCCCGCTGAGCCAGCCAGCCCTGAGTGCGTGACGTCACAGCGGTAACTGGTTTTAAGGCCGAGGCCTTTGACGGCTACAGACCAGTCATATAAATAATACAAATTTATGGTGAAGGTAAGAAATATCGTTACCGACTTGCTCAACTAAGACTGATTTGACTTCATTGATTGTGGGTTGACTCTCATTAAAACAGGATAGGTGTTATAACTTATGCAACATGTACGTGCATGCATGCATTTTCACTTTTAAAACGTAAAAGGCTCATTAAATAATCGGATGAACTGAGACAATCGTGTTCTGAAGCAAATTAAATAATCTTACACTGGTAACTTAAGCACACAATACAAGTTACATGTATTAATCTAAATGCAGGTAAACAATGTGTTTTTGTTGCTTTATATCCAAATGAGAGTTGGCGCTTACCCGTCACTGACTTTTTTCAGTTGTTCGTTCAGTTCTCCGTTCATTCGCTTCTTCCACGTAAGGGTGAGGTGGCAACAATATCCCTGGGAGAAAATCAGACTGCTGCTACACTCATTCTCTCCATACTGTGTACTCCGCCATTACTGCTGGGCTCAGGCAATTACTAAAACCCAGGATGGACTGGGATGTCACCGGTTTTAGCAACAACCATGGGGAGGTCATTGCCCGAGCGATATATTCTGTCCCGGGTTTTACCAACAGCCCTCGGCTCACGTTCTGGGAGAACTGGTGCAACTGAACTCACTTTAAAAAAAAAAAAAAAATACTTTTCCTTTTCTTGTAGTTTTAATTGTTGGTACTGCACCCTCTTTCGATACGGGCTTATAGCCAACGCTCCTCAACAGATCAGAGGTCTCGTACGAGTCTTCAGTAAAATGTACAGAGCAGAGGAGAGACCACTTCGTAGCCACCCAATGTACCCGTGAACAACTCTCAAAACGCATCCAAATCTTTGCAGTTTGAACATTCTTAGGTCATGAATGCAGCATAAATCCACCTTCTGTCATGTTGCTACACCGACCAGCAACACCTCTACGTGGCATGGCGATAAATTAGCTCAAAATGATGGATCGGAGTTGCAGTCAGCTGTGTTTTAGTATAGCGGAAATGGCGATGAGACCGATAGCCTTCCTGCTGTGATGTTACAGACGTCAAGGTCATTCGCTCAGACCGCTACCTATATAAATCACTTGAATCGTAAAAATTACTATTAGATTTGTTAACGCTTAAAACTATTCCTGTGCCATCCTTGAGGTCTCAAGGCATTTATAAACGAAAGTGAGGCCATGGCTCTGCGTGTCTGCTTTAAGATCTGGGCTCTGTGAAGGCCACTTGAATTTTCTTTATGAGGATTGCTTTGTGTATACGGGTGGCGTCATCATGCTTGGGCCTATTGGTTCCAGTGAATGGCGAAACTTTTATAATACTATGGTATACAAAAACATTCTAGACAATTTTGTTCTTTCAGCTTTGTGGCAAACGTTTTGGGATGAACCACATATGGGTATGATGGGCAAGAATCGAGATCCTTTTGGCCATATTGTGTATGTACGTTGCCAGGTGAAGTTGTTCAACACAAGTGAACTATTTTTTACTGTTGCAGTGTGATATTACCGAAGAGTCATTTGATCTTAATAGGTTTACTTTCCAAGTGCTACTAATTACTAAGCACTCCTTAGGAGCTGATGGTGACCTGTTAATAAGACTAATCTTTCCTTATTTAGCAGGTCACCATCAGCTACTAATGAGTGCTTTTTATTTATTTGTTGTGATTCTGCATCACTTTTATTTGATTTCTGGTAAGAATGGTGATTTAACTGCGTAATAAATTGGAACCTGGAGCTTCGAAAGGCTCCACTGAAACATGAGGATAAAGTAGGTACTAAAGATTAATAAAAGAAATAAATGAAAATCATTCGAACATACAGTTCATACCTTGTGCCCCATGTGTAGTTTGACATGAACTACTTGAAGGTTAATGGTGTCCTACAAGGTGACTGACATCAAGGCAAGTTCATGAAGATTTGGGCACACAGGCCAATCGATCCAATCCAAAACTAGTGGCCTTAAGTGTCCATGATTGGTCAGTAGGGTGTAATTAAATATGACTGTTATTCAGACACGACGCAATGCATTTTAAAGCTAGACGGCCTTTTGGTTTCATAAAATCAATGAAATTTAGTTCCCTCTGAAATTTGGTCATTGTGATATGTTTATTTCTGCAATATCTCAAAAAAAAAATCAGACCATTCTGTGGCTGGTAAGTTATTTAATTCGAAGGGATTCCCTAGCAAATAACGTGCACGAAATCGCTCGTTCTGCGCAGTCGAGCAGACGCACGCTTTACCTTCTTCTTGTCCTCCTTTTGGGTTTTACAGCTGCTGGCATCCAGTGTTGCATTACTGCCATCTACAGGTTTACCTTGACCGTGCACTGACAGTTCCATCATCCTGTCGCTAAACGAACAGCTGATCACACCGAGGTGCTCGCTGACCGCCGATATTTATTAGTTTGGTCCTGCGTTTCCTTTCCTTCGCAACATAACGTCTTTTCTTCTCGCTTTCCGTTACTGTACTCGGTCTTTCACGTTTCATTCACACACTCAACGTCCTCCGTTTTTCCCCTCTCCCGTTTCAAATTTGTATCCCACAATGGCTTGTGCGAACGGGGAAAGCACAACGTGATGCATGACGTAGTATCTTGAATTGGGTCATGGTGAAGCAGGAAAAAAATAGTGGAGAATTTAGGGTCACGTGGTCCTCAATTTATTAATCGTTCTATTAAAAAAAACTAATAAAATTGGAAGTCTGCGATTCGAATTCAGTAGCTTTCAGTCCACTCAACAAAAATAATTGGGTGTCAGGGAAAATTCTTTTCATGACCTATACTTGAAAAATCTAAAAGGCAGTTTACCTTTAAATAGACACAAGTCCAGATACCAGCTGGAGGTGCACAATTGGTTTATTTAGCTTTAAGAAAGCTTGCCAGTACTGATCACAGGGCATCTGGTTTGGATTAAAGGCGTGGATCAGGATCCAACCAAAAAGTTAAGTGGCTTTTAGTATGAGCTCCCTGGCCAACCCACTTTGGTTACAGTAGTGTCATTGTGTTACATCCCTTTTGGTGAGATAAATCAGCCTCAAAACTAAAGAATCACACCTTATAACACCAAACATATCAGGACTGATCGAGTACAATTCTTTACATTTCATTTTGAGTTTGATACACGAGAGAAACAGGAACGTTGCTGTGAATATATGGAAAGGGATACTACAGAATACAATGTTCTTATTTCGGAGGAAAAGACGGGTGTGTTCTCCAGCTGTTGCTACGTGATGAACCAATATGTCCAAGAGCACATAGCAGATGTTCTCTTGATCTCCTTCCACGTACACTAATGTGGCAGACACTGACGGTATGCGGCACTGCGTGTAGTAACAATAAGTGCCTCTTGGTTTAGCAGTGCTGAGGGGATGGCCATTTTATTGGCTGCTTATAATAAATTGGGGAACTGTATATTCATCTCATCTCATTATCTGTAGCCGCTTTATCCTGTTCTACAGGGTCGCAGGCAAGCTGGAGCCTATCCCAGCTGACTACGGGCGAAAGGCGGGGTACACCCTGGACAAGTCACCAGGTCATCACAGGGCTGACACATAGACACAGACAACCATTCACACTCACATTCACACCTACGGTCAATTTAGAGTCACCAGTTAACCTAACCTGCATGTCTTTGGACTGTGGGGGAAACCGGAGCACCCGGAGGAAACCCATGGGGACACGGGGAGAACATGCAAACTCCACACAGAAAGGCCCTCGCCGGCCACAGGGCTCGAACCCGGACTTTCTTGCTGTGAGGCGACAGCGCTAACCACTACACCACCGTGCCGCCCAAGATAATGCTACGTGTTGAAGAAATGGGCTGGGGCGTCTTTTGTAAAGGTCTGATATTTTGACAAACCAACACAGAGAAAGCAGACTTTGTTTGTGGTAGAACCATCTAACCGAGTTTCATGTACACAAATCAAACAAAAGCCTGTTTGCTATTACTTTTTCATGCTTTTATTGTGTCTCATGATCCGGTATGAAATGTTCATCCTCCAACTGCAGAATGCAGGTTATATTTTTGATGCATTTCAGACAGGAACTCATCTTCAGTAAGAATATATATACACACGATGCACTACAACTGCAAATACAATAACAAATACACAGAGAGAAACCCAAAATAAAATCCAGCATGGAATGTCAGATCTGCTGCTGGTCAAACATGTCATGCTTTCATTATATTAATACAAGAATCTGGTTCATGTATCCGGTGTTTACATCTAAAGTGTTATGATCAGCTTTATTATTTAAAAAAAAAAAAAGGTTGACCATATATCTTAAGACTTAATGTTGTCTTCCAGCTGTGTATGACCTTTTTAGTAACGGTTAAGAATCTTAATAGGATGTTGGTAAAATATAAGATTTGGATATATGGGGATGCTGAGGTTGAGGGTCTCCGCTTACTCATGATGAAGGATTTTTTGGTAAAAAAGGTTAAAACCAGAAATCATGAATTTAATCAGCTGTGAAGGCTGGGCAGTGTGAGTTCTGTATGTATTAGTAACTTTATGTTGGTAATATTGGTGATATGAAAGATTTTATATTGTATTAATATAAAATTTCCTCCTCTTTCTATGTCGCAAGGGAACTCTAACAGTTATTCCACGAAATCGAGTCGTACATGAGCCGCGCTGAGTCGGCTATAAGCCATGTATGATGAGATTGAGTGGAATAACCACTTTATTATATCCACATTTACTGGATTTTGAAAAACAGCATTTTTATTTTTTGCAAAGTCAATAAATAAAAACTTTATATAAAACGTCCGACAAAATCATTTCCGCTTAGGCAGACTTCTTAAAAACCTATGGATGGCTGCATGAATTGACTTTAGTGTTTTTTTTTTTGTAGAAAGTGCCGTCTTGGTGTTGTGCCGAGGTGTAGAATAGCTTTAGATATTTATTTAATTCTTCCTTGGACATTTCAGTTATGTAATTTTCAAGCTGCTTTGAGCTTTTGAACCAGTCTAAGCAATTCAACAGATTTTAATGCTTAAAGGTGAAGAATGGAAACAAACCAGCGAAATGACGACAGCAATTTGTGAAAAATGCTAGAATAAGGATTCCTGAAAAATCAAAAAGGATATGTTCTAACTATCAAATACTTTTTTTTTAATTCCATATTTTGTTGCTTTTTTGTATTTTGGGGGGTTTTGTTTTCAAGTAGAGTTTTTATTTCGTCCTCGGTTGGTTCAGCAACACGCTCCACCATTCTTCTGTTTTTCTCTGCTCACAGTATATGAGCTGATTGGCTACTCTATTACTAGGCTATCAGAGCGCATGATTGCTTATATCCAGTGAATGAATATATATATATAATATGAATGAGAGAGAGACACACACACACAATCAAAAAGGTATGGAGGACAAATTGGGTGGAAAATTTAATTTCCACAAAATTGTTGAAACTGTATCTTTTGTTATCTTATTTTTTTTTTTAGAACCATTTGCGTGTTTTTATGCTTTTATGCTCTTGATGTTTATTTCTTAAATTAAACCATCAATAATCTCTAACCATGGTGTACTGTTGTTTCTGTGGTGACATATATGTTCATTGGTTAGAAAAAAGTTTAAACAGTGCTGTTAAAATTGCACGTTTTTAGACGAAAAGAAAAAAAAATCAAAATAAATAATTTCAGATCATGTTCCACATTTAATATGATATAACCATCAAACTTCAAGTGAAAAATAAACAGAAATGTTCTGCAGGAACAAAAGGAAACAAACTTACAGTAACCTGGTCACACAAGTGTGTATACCCCAATACTTTCTTAAAGCACTTCTTGCTTCTAATACAACACTCAGTCTTTTTGGTTAGGAGCCCACCAATGTAGTACATCTTCTCATCTCATTATCTGTAGCCGCTTTATCCTGTTCTACAGGGTCGCAGGCAAGCTGGAGCCTATCCCAGCTGACTACGGGCGAAAGGCGGGGTACACCCTGGACAAGTCACCAGGTCATCACAGGGCTGACACATAGACACAGACAACCATTCACATTCACACCTACGGTCAATTTAGAGTCACCAGTTAACCTAACCTGCATGTCTTTGGACTGTGGGGGAAACCGGAGCACCCGGAGGAAACCCACGCGGACACGGGGAGAACATGCAAACTCCGCACAGAAAGGCCCTCGCCGGCCACGGGGCTCGAACCCGGACCTTCTTGCTGTGAGGCGACAGCGCTAACCACTACGCCACTGTGCCGCCCGTAGTACATCTTGATTTGGCAATTCTATTCCACTCTTCCTTGCAAAAATGATCGATCAAATTGTAAGGGACTCTCCTGTGCACAGCTCTCTTCAAGTCATTAACAGTTTTTCAATAAGATTTTGATCAGGACGCTGATGGAGCCATTCCAAAACATTTATCTTCTCCTGAAGCCATTCCCTTGTTAACTTGGATTCGTGCTTTGGGTCATTATCGTCTGAGAAAGTGACATTTTGCTTAATCTCTAACAAAGGCCTACAGTTTTTGTACCAAAAATAGTTATCAAAATATAATAGGTATTTGGAAATATCCATGATTCCCTCCATCGTGAAATAGAGCCCCAGTTTCAGCTGCATGCTCCCACAGTATGATGCAGCCACCACCATGTTTCATCATGGGCATAGTGTCATTTGTTTGAGAAACCCTCTTGTTTTTGCACCAAAGATAGTTTAGACTTATGCTCAAAAAGTTCATAACACATTTTGCCATATGGTTTTGGATGGTATTGGATATTGTTTAATAAGGAGCGGCTTCCATTAGCCACCCTACGCTATAGACCCTTTTCATGTGACGTCACGACAAACGTGGCCGCCATTTTGGACATGTACTACCAGTAGTTTACCACAGCCAGCATTGAGGAACAGCAGCAAAGAAAGTGTTTATTTTCAGTAAGACTTCCATCATGCCACTATATTGTTGTGCACCTGGATGTAGTAACCATCAAAAAACAAGGCAAGGGTTATCATTTTATCGGATCCCGACGGAGAAGATGGATAGCGGCCATAAACAGGAAAGATTGGCAGCCCTCAGCATACCAACGCTTGTGTAGTGACCACTTTGTTGGAGGTAAGACGAATAAAATTAGCCAGAAAAGGCATTACATTGCTGTTAACATTCTGTGGCGGCGAGTGTGTAACCAAATAGGCTAAAATAACCCATTGTAACCTCTCTTCTTCTGTAGTAGCTATTAGCTAACGACATTAGCTAGTGTTGTGTTCCTTTGCTGTTGGTAGACTGTAGGACAGATCAGAGGCAGTGTCCTACAAACAGCACTTAATTTGAGGGGGAGCAAGCCGGAGCGCGCTCCGGAACCTCGGGCGTTGGCTCCGGCAGCTATTTACACTGGATCCGGTGATCCGACACCTCTTTTGACTATGTAACAAAAAAAACCAAATAATTAAATTTAAAAAATGCAAGTTTATTTAGTGTTAATGTCTGATTTTTATATCTGTCTTGTTGGTGATTTCTCTCATGAAACGACATCCACAAAATATCTGCAGATGAACTTAATTTGCAGTGTTATTACAAAACATGCCCAGAAGCGCAGCGCCACGCCCCCCTCCCCCCCTCTTTTTTTTCCGCACCGGAGCTGCTCATCCTCTGCGCTCCGGGACCTCCCACTTTACAAATTAAGCACTGCCTACAAATAAGTGTTCAAAACAAGAGGAACATGTATTTGTCTCTTAAATCCAGGCCGTTCCCTGTAATCTGTAACAACGGTTGGAGAAAGTAATGGCAACTAGTGAGTGCACAAACCGTAGAAGGTAAACTGTACACAGCGCCCGGGCAGTGTGATGGTATGTCTACTTTTAGATTGTGTTAGCTTATCAATGAACACACTCGTCACTCGACGAGTTTCATGTCTTTACGACGGATACTTAAATGTGTGTTAGGTATTATTGTTGCAGTCTAAGCAGTCATTGTAGCAGCTAGATGAGCGAGAACCGAAAGGGTCTGTGCCATAAACCGTTATTTCTGTACGGCGTTGCTAATGTGTCGTTACTGTTGTTATTTCTCCCTCTGCTCGCCCTGTAAATGCCCTACGTCGCTGGATAGCGAAGGTATTTTCTGCATCTCGCTCCTTTTTCTTGTATGTTCGTTTGTCGCCTTCCTCACATTCAAACCAATTCGAGCCGAAGTCCGCTACATGTCCAAAATGGTGGTCGCATTTATGAAGGTCACGTGACTGAAAAGGGTCTATAGCCCAGGTGTGAAGAATATAATCTCTGATGTGGCTGTGATCTCACAAGCATCATAGCTGGTATATATTGAAAGCCCAATTTGAGAAGGACATTGTATACAATTGTGGTCAGAAGTTTACATACATGTGAATGTCATCATGGACATAAATGGCAAGGAAATATTGGTCTTTTAGTGATTTTTGAACTGTTCTTTTTCTGTAGCAGAATCATTGTACAACATACATCTTTTAATAGAAAAAAAACAACAATTTGGTGAGCAAGGTTTAATTTACTTTGAGTTTTTCAAAGTCAACACAGGGTCAAAACATTGACATATGCTCACTTGGATTATTAATTCAGTGGTTCTGAAAGTTCCAAAACGTCTATTAACTTGCCAAGGCCTATTAAATTCCTGTTAAGAAGTTTGACTATAGCTGTTTTGATTGCCCACAGCTGGTAGCTTCTTTGTGCCACCAGCACTCACTAGGTTTGTTTGACAGCACTCACTGGACTGACCAAAACACAGTACAATGGGAAAGTCCAAGATGATCAGTGCAGATCTGAGAAAGAGGATCATAGATTTACACAACTCAGGAATGTCCCTTGAAGCCATTTCTAAACAACTGCAGATTCTAAATCAGTTCAAACAATTATACTCAAGTACAAGTTATTGGACCTTAGTAGTTGGCCTAGTGGTTAGCATGTCCACCTCTCGACTGGGAGATCGCGGGTTCTACTCACAGTCGGGTCATACCAAAGACCATCATAAAAATGGCACCTACTACCGTCTGGCAAGGCATGCTGCAATACAGATGCAAGCTGGGAAGTCAAACTCTTGTGGTTACCAGAGGACTAGCCCCCCACTGTAACCCTAGCTGTATAGGCAAGAGGCCGAGGGCTATCGAAATGGAGATCAGCACCACACCCATACACCTTAAAGAGTTGGTTAGTACTGGGGCAGAAGACTGCCTGGGAAGAACAGATACTGGCATGAGAGGGACTATGACTTTGACTTGACAAGTTATTGGGAGATGTAGCCACTTTGCTAGAAGAAAACCCAAACTGTCACCCTCAGCTGAGAGGAAATTGGTATGGATGGTCAGGAACAAACCAGGAACCACCAAGACACAGGTCTGCCATGAACTAGAAGCTGCTAGAACACTGTCAACACAACTGAGAGACTGCTGTCCAAGAAAAAAGCCCAAAATTTCATCTCTCATCTCATGCCGCTTTATTCTGTTCTACAGGGTTGCAGGCAAGCTGGAGCCTATCCCAGCTGACTACGGGCGAAAGGCGGGGTACACCCTGGACAAGTCGCCAGGTTATCACAGGGCTGACACATAGACAACCATTCACACTCACACCTACGGTCAATTTAGAGTCACCAGTTAACCTAACCTGCATGTCTTTGGACTGTGGGGGAAACCGGAGCACCCAGAGGAAACCCACGCGGACACGGGGAGAACATGCAAACTCCACACAGAAAGGCCCTCGCCGGCCATGGGGCTCGACCCCAGACATTCTTGCTGTGAGGCGACAGTGCTAACCACTACACCACCATGCTGCCCAAAATTTTATATATAAAATATAAATATTTATATAAATATATATATATATAAATAAAATGCAAAAATTTACGCTATATATGAGCGTTAATTTTCCCAGCGGTTTGTGCTACAGTAGCTCTTCTGTGGGATTGGACCATATGGGCTAGCCTTCGTGCCCCATATGAATCAATGAGCCTTGGCTGCCCATGACCCTGTCACTGGTTCACTTCCTTGGACCACTTTTTTAATAGGTACTAACCACTACATACCAAGAACACCCCACAAGTTGTGTGATTTTGTAGATGCTCAGACCCAGTCATCACAATTTGGCCCTTGTCAAAGTTGCTCTGATCCTTACGCTTGCCCATTTTGCCTGCTTCCAACACATCGATTTCAAGAACTGTCTGTTCGCTTGCTGCCAAATAGATCCCAACCCTTGACAGTGGTCACTGTAATGAGATAATCAATGTTATTCATTTCACCTGTCAGTGATTGATTTTAATGTTATGGTTGATCGGTGTAAACCAACCGTTAGATGGGAAAATACAGACACATTTATCAAATTTGAATACCTCAAGGTTCTCATTACGAAGGAAACATTGTAATCTTGGCACAAACTGAGATCAGGTAAATACCCAGCACTATATCCAAGGGTTGGGTCAGCCCTTCATTTATAGTATTGCCATCATGAATTCCAGATATGCACATCCCATATTTGAAAAGGACAGAGTTGATTTTGTCATCCATTCATTCATGTAATTGTATTCATGAACTTCTGACACACACACACACACACACACACACACACACACACACAGCTCTGGTGACCCACTTTTTACATTCTTTCCTCATAACATCTTCTGACATAATGGACTCAGTTGTTAAGCTAGAGTGTCTCCTGAGGCTAGATGACATCCCTCTGTGCAACTGTTCACTTTTGTGATAGTGCCTAGAAAATCTAGTGGATGTAGGCATTACAGTAAGATCGAAACAGAGACACAAACTCCCTCAAAGAGAGATGTACTATGTACACTTGTGTTCAAAATAATAGCAGTCCAACACGACTAACCAGATCAGTCACTGTTTTTGGTGGAAATGATATTACTACATGGCAAATAATTTACCAGTAGGTGTAGTAGAGTCATAGAAAACCAACAGACCCAACATTCATGATATGCATGCTCCCGAGTCTGTGTAATCGAATAATTAAGTGAAAGGGACGTGTTCAAAATAATAGCAGTGTGGAGTTTAATTAGTGAGATCATTCATTCTGTGAAAAAACAGATGTCAGTCAGGTGGCCCTAATTTAAGGATGAAGCCGGCACATGTTGTACATCCATTTCTCTCTGAAAACCTGAGAAACATGGGTCGTTCCAGACATTGTTCAGAAGAATAGCGTGCTTTGATTAAAACGTTGATTGGAGAGGTAAAACGTATACTGTAAAGAAGTGCAGAAAATGATGGGCTGCTCAGCTAAAATGATCTCCAGTGCTTTAAAATGGACAGCAAAACCAGAGAGACGTGGAAGAAAACAGAAGACTACCATTCGAATGGATCGAAGAATAGCCAGAATGGCAAAGACTCAGCCAATGATCAGCTCCAGGGTGATCAAAGACGGTCTGAAGTTACCTGTGAGTACTGTGACAATTAGAAGATGCCTGTGTGAAGCTAATCTATCGGCAAGAAGCTCCCGCAAAGTTCCACTGTTAAAAAAAAAGATGTGTTGAAGAGGATACAATTTGCCAAAGAACACATCGACTGGCCTAAAGAGAAATGGAAAAACATTTTGTGGACTGATGAAAGTAAAATTGTTCTTTTTGGGTCCAAGAGCCACAGACAGTTTGTCAGACGACCCTCAAACACTGAATTCAAGCCACAGTACACTCTGAAGACAGTGAAGCATGGTGGTGCAAGCATCATGATATGGGGATGTTTCTCTTACTGTGGTGTTGGGCCCATTTATCGCATACCAGGGATCATGGATCAGTTTGCATATATCAAAATACTTGAAAAGGTCATGTTGCCTTATGCTGAAGAGGAAATGCCCTTGAAATGGGTGTTTCAACAAGACAACGACCCCAAACACACCAGTAAGCGAGCAGCATCAGGGTTCAAGACCAACAAAATGAAAGTTATGGAGTGGCCAGCCCAATCCCCAGACCTTAATCCGATAGAAAACTTGTGGGGTGACATCAAAAATGCTGTTTCTGAGGCAGAACCAAGAAATGCAGAGGAATTGTGGAATGTTGTCAAATCATCCTGGGCTGGAATACCTGTTCACAGGTGCCAGAAGTTCTCAGAAACCGTGGTTATACAACTAAATATTAGTTTAGTGATTCACAGGAATACTAAATCCTTAAGATTTTTTCAGTTTATACAGTAAATATTTGGAGTTTGTAATGAAAAATGCAGACACTGCTATTTTTTTGAACAGCCCAATGTTCATTTTTCTTCATTTTCTGTAAAGTAATTAAAATATTCATACATTTTTCTTCATGTTTTGATGTAGAATATAATGTGCATTGTTCCCAATGCATGGAAATAAAAACTATTATAAGGATTTTGAGCTTTACTCACGTTTTTAAACACACTGCTATTATTTTGAACACAACTGTACGTGACAAAGTGGAAACTTCACAAGGACTTCTGCTTATGATGATGTTCGTCCATTGAAGTCGATGAGGACCATGACTTCACTGGTTGGCTGTGTATCTTCTGAGGTGACTGATGAGTCTGATTTGTGCTCTGAACTGAACTGTTTGCCGCATATTCTGCACCTTGGGTGGCTAAGTGAAGGTGGTGGCTACTCTAGCTTTTCCCACTGCCCATTTCCTTTCAGCCGTGGCTCTGCGATGCTATTCAGCTGACTTAACAGCTCTGCTGATCAGGCTGCGCCATGAGGGTTGGTCAGAGGCAAGAGCTTCCCAGCTCTGGACAGGAATGTTAAGGCTCTTAAATGTGGCCTTGAGGTTGTCTTTGAAACAGAGTTTGGGGTGTCCAACTTGGTGCTTGCCCCCCACGAGTTCTCCATACAGTAGAATCTTGGGGATATGCTAGTTGTTCATGCGCAGAACGTGACCAGCCCACCTTGCCTGTGCCTTCTCAAGGAAGGTGTGTATGCTGGGCATGTTGGCCCGGTTAAGGACCTCTGTGTCGGGAATGCGATCCTGCCATCTGATGTTCATCAGCTTGCGGAGACAGGTTGTGTGGAAATGGTTCAACTGCCGGGCGTGTCTGTTATATATGGTCCAGGTTTCACAGGCATAGAGGAGCGTTGTTATGACTACCGCCTAGTAGACCTTGAGCTTGGTGCTAAGACTGATACCCCTTCATTCCCAGACGTTTTGTTGAAGCCTCCCAAAGGCACTGCTGGCCTTGGCGATCCTACACTTGACTTCCTCGTCAGTGTTGGCTTGATGTGACAGGGTGCTGCCCACATACAGTGGTGCTTGAAAGTTTGAGAACCCTTTCAAATTTTCTATATTTCTGCATAATTATGACCTAAAATAACATCAGATTTTCACACAAATCCTAAAAGTAGATAAAGAGAACCCAGTTAAAGAAATGAGACAAAAATATTATACTTGGTCAGTTATTTATTGAGGAAAACGATCCAATATTACATATCTGTGAGTGGCAAAAGTATGTGAACCTTTGCTTTCAGTATCTGATGTGACCCCTTGTGCAGCAATCCAAGTAAATGTTTCTGGCACACCAGCTTGGAGGAATTTTAGCCCATTCCTCCATACAGAACAGCTTCAACTCGGATGTTGGTGGGTTTCCTCACGTGAACTGCTCGCTTCAGGTCTTTCCACAACATTTTGAATGGATTAAGGTCAGGACTTTGACTTGGCCATTCCAAAACATTACCTTTATTCTTCTTTAACCATTCTTTGGTAGAAGGACTTGTGTGCTTAGGGTCGTTGTCTTGCTGCATGGCCCACCTTCTCTTGAGATTCAGTTCATGGACAGATGTCCTGAGATTTTCCTTTAGAATTCGCTGGTATAATTCAGAATTCATTGTTCCAATCAATGATGGCAAGCTGTCCTGACCCAGATGCAGCAAAACAGGCCCAAACCATGTTACTACCACCACCATGTTTCACAGATGGGATAAGGTTCTTATGCTGCAGTGCAGTGTTTTCCTTTCTCCAAACATAACGCTTCTCATTTAAACCAAATAGTTCTATTTTGGTCTCATCCGTCCACAAAACATTTTTCCAATAGCCTTCTGTCTTGTCCACGTGATCTTTAGCAAACTGCAGACGAGCAGCAATGTTCTTTTTGGAGAGCTTTCTCCTTGTAACCCTGCCATGCACACCATTGTTGTTCAGTGTTCTCCTGATGGTGGACTCATGAACATTAGCCAATGTAAGAGAGGCCTTTAGTTGCTTAGAAGTTACCCTGGGGTCTTTTGTGACCTCGCCGGCTATTACACACCTTGTTCTTGGAGTGATCTTTGTTGGTTGACCACTCCTGGGGAGGGTAACAATGGTCTTGAATTTCCTCCATTTGTACATCATCTGTCTGACTGTGGATTGGTGGAGTCCAAACTCTTTAGAGATAGTTTTGTAACCTTTTCCAGCCTGATGAGCATCAACAATGCTTTTTCTGAGGGCCTCAGAAATCTCCTTTTTCGTGCCATGATACACTTCCACAAATGTGTTGTGAAGATCAGACTTTGATTGAGCCCTGTTCTTTAAATAAAACAGGGTGCCCACTCACACCTGATTGTCATCCCATTAATTGAAAACACCTGACTCTAATTTCACCTTCAAATTAACTGCTAATCCTAAAGGTTCACATACTTTCGCCACTCACAGATTTGTAATATTGGATCATTTTCCTCAATAAATACATGACCAAGTATAATATTTTTGTCTCATTTGTTTACCTGGGTTCTCTTTATCTACTTTTAGGACTTGTGTCTGATGTTGTTTTAGGTCATATTTATGCAGAAATTTAGAAAATTCTAAAGGGTTCACAAACTTTCAAGCACCACTGTATGTGAACCTGTCAACATCATTGAGCACTGTATCATTTACCATGATGTTGGGTGTCTGGTAGGGCTTGCCAGGTCGGGGTTGGTACAAGACTTCAGTTTTCTTGGTGCTGACGGGAAGGCCAAAGTTTTCACATGACCCAGACAGCCTGTCAGTAATTGCTTGCACTGACTGTTCATTTGTGGCACTGAAGGCACAGTCAGTCATCGGCAAAAAGGAAGTCTCTAATTACGGTCTCTTTCACCTTCGTTACTGCATGCAATCGGCGCTGGTTAAACAGCCTTCCTGTCTTGTACTTGATGGCTATTACTTCCTCACAGTCACAGAAGGCATCAGTGAGCATGGTGGAGAACATGATGTTAAAGAGTGTTAGCGCTAGCACACAACCCTGCTTCACACCATGTGGCACTGGGAATGCTTCTGATGTTGCACCATCATCCTGTCTGTGGGCTGTCATGCCATCATGCAACTGGTGTACCATAGTGAAGAAGCGTTCTGGACAGCCAAACTTGGTTATTATCTTCCACAGACCCTCACAGCTAACTGTGTCAAAGGCCTTTGTGAGATCGACAAAGGTGGTGTAGATTTCACTGTTCTGTTCTTGGCACTTCTCTTGTAGCTGTCTAGCCACAAAGTTCATGTCCACTGTGCTTCTTCCAGCACAAAAGCCACACTGGTTTTCAGGGAGGAGACCTTGTTCTAGGTGCTGGACGAGGCGGTTGAGGAGAACTCTGGCAAGGATTTTGCCAGCTATGGACAAGAGCCAAATTCCCTGATGACTGTCACAGGATTGGCAGTTTCTTTTCCTTTTGTAAAGGTGTATGATGGAAGCATCCTTAAAGTCCTGGGGTATGACACCTTGCTTCCATATAGGCTGGAAGATGTCTGCCAGTTTCTGGGTGAGGACAGGACCTCCTGCCTTGTACATATCTGCAGGTATGACGTCAATGCCATGTGCCTTTCCCCTAGAAAGTTGACTGATGGCCTTTTGAGTCTCCTTAATGGTGGGTGGTGTACCAAGTTCCTGGTTGACTGGGATCTGTGTAAGACATTGGATGGCTTTGTCATTGATGGATGATGCACGATTTAGCACAGCTGCAAAGTGTTCAGCCCAGCGCTCCAAGATCTTGGCTTGGTCTGTGATGAGCGTTTTCCCATCTGCACTGAGGAGGGGGGAGGAGGTAGAGGGTTGAGTTCCATAGAGGGCTTTGTAGAAGCGCTTGGTGTTTCTTGTCTGTGAAGTACTGGATTTCCTCAGCTTTGGCACCAAGCCAGTTGTCTTGCATCTTATGGTGCTTGGCCTGGACTTCCCTGCGGATGTTGGTGAAGGCTGCCCTCTTGGAAGCTGATGTGGGGTCATCCATAGCAACTTTGTGAAGATGGTGTTTTTTGACCAGGAAGGATGAGATCTGCATGTCGTTCTCATCAAACCAGTCTTGATTTTTCCGTTTTGTGGGTCCTAGCTGCTGGAGGGAGGTTGAGTACAGCACCTTCCTAAGCACAGACCAGTCTTCCTCAACAGGGGAGCTCCCAAACTTAAGGCCTTTCAGTTTGCTATCCAGGTCACTGGCAAAGCCTGCCGCAACCTCAGCCTGTTTAAGTCTGGAGACGTTTAACTTCTTGAAGGTCTTCTTCCTCTGAGACCATCTTTTGGGCAGGAACTGTATCTTCATTTTGGACACAATCAGCCGATGGTCTGTCCAACAGTCAGCAACATACTTGACTTTGGTTATGTTCACGTCCTGTCTGTCCCTCCTCCTGGTGATAATGTAGTCAATCAAATGCCAGTGTTTGGAGCAGGGGTGCATCCAGGATGTTCTTTCTTGGGTCGGCAGACAGAAGAGGGTGTTAGTGATGAGGAGATCAAGCATAGAGCACAGTTTTAGGAGAAGTAGACTGTTACTGTTGCAGTTCCCCATACCGTGAGGCCCAATCACGCCATTCCAGGTTTGATGATCTGTGCCGAATCTGACATTGAAATCCCCGAGGAGGATTACTTTCTTAAACTTTGGGACTGCTGAGATGAGGGTGTCGATTTCTTCCTAGAACTTGTCTTTCATCTTGTCTGGATTGGTCATTGTTGGTGCATATGCACTGATGAATGTTGCGCTTTTGTTTTGACCCAGCGAGAGTTGGAGAGTCATCAGGCGATCATTTATGCCCTTTGGCAGGCGGTCACGCTGGAACATGAAGTGGGACTTGATTGCAAATCTGACCCCTGCCTTCTCTGTGTTCTTCACTGTGGCCACTCCAGAAGGTGTAGCCTCCTTCCTGTTTAGGTAGTTGACCCTCGCCGGGTAGGCGCGTTTCACTAAGGGCTGCAATGGCAATGTTGTAACGGGCAAGTTGTCTGGCCACAAATGCTGTGCACCATTCGGGTCTGTCAACTTTGGTATTGTCTAATAAGGTTTGCATGTTCCAAGTGTCGAAGGTGAGTACTGTCACCTTGCATTTCTTGTCTTTTCTTGTTCGACCGCATGAATTGGGATTCCCTCCAGCTACAGTCTGCTGGTCAGGTTGGGCTAAGGCAGAGTTTGTTTTGGGCACCTTTTCTAGCCCCATCCTCATGCTGTGGAAGCAAGTAGAGCAATCCTGAAAAGGGCTGTTCGGTCGCTTAGGGGGCTGCCAGATTCCACTGCTGCCTTGGTCCAGTAGAAGATGACTACATGCCCTGAACCACCTGTTTGCAGGCTTGTGACTGCAGCTTGAGTATAAGCCGCACTTGCTGGTTCGCCACTCCCCTATCACCACAGGACTTTTGAAGTCATGGCTTGCACTGCTAAAGTTGATTTAGGTGAAGAGTCGCGCATCATCAGCCTCACCCTCTCATCCCTGCTCATCTGGATCCAGTGGCAGGATGGAGTCAAGATAATTGGGAATGAGCAGGGATGCAGGAGCTGCCAGAGGGTTGACAGTAAACGTAGCCAGCCGAGTGCCTGTGGGGCTCCACTCCAGGTTTTTAACCGGGTTGACTCCCTGGCTATTTGACCCATAGCTGGGACAAACATTGGTGAGTACCAGGGCGTGCCCACATGCCGGTGGGTCATGCATACTGCACCTCTGGGGCCGTTTGTTGCTCCAAGATACAGTAGGTCAGCTTTGAGTCTCAAAACCCAAATTACCAGGGTGGCCAGCGAAGAGGCCTTGTAGGAGTCTTGGGTAAGGAGAGGTTATAACTAGCAAGAGGACTGATGCCATAGCTGCTTCTTGGTTCGCAAGTAGCTGCCTGCCAGCGGCTGGGGACAGTTGGGCTGGGTTGGGATAGGCCAACTACAACCTAACTACAGCACTACACTTATTCACTTACCCCTGTGACTTTCATCACCCCACCCCAACGTCTGCTTATACTAATCTGTTATTTGACAATATTTGCATCCATATTATCATTTTATTCTATTTGAGTAACTTTTTTCCCTTACTGGCATACAAATATTTTTATTTTACCCTAAAACACTAAATACTATTCTTGTACGGAAAATCTCTACACAAGTACAGAACCAGTCTTTAATATAATCCTAAGAAAAAAGGCATTAAAAATACATGTTAGGCCCCAGTCACACCGCCCGAACTTTGCTGGAACGTTCCTGGAGCGGTGAAAAAATTCATCACCGCTCGTAACCGTTCACCACCGTTTAACAAAAGTTGGCCCCCGTTAAAGCAACGCCGTATACGCTCGGCCACCGCTGATGTTTCTCGAGGGGCCCTCCTACCGCTCCGAAAGTTTTGAGCTGCACAAAATATTGCAAGCGGTGAGGAGGGGGCAATTTTCCGCCCCGGCAAAGTTCACCCCCGCTCCACCAACGCCCAGTCAAAGTTTGGCACCGCTAGACGCAAGTTCGTGGACACTTGGGTCCGCTAGGCCAACGCAGAAATCTTGAACGCTGGAGCACCGCTGCTTCGCCAGCGTTGCCCGGGCGGCGATTAAACGTTGCACAAACTTCGGTGGAGCGGTTGTAAACGTTTTACGAGCGGACACGGGGTTGCTGGAACGGTGTCGGGCGTTGAAGCAGCTATCCATGGCGGCGATGAACTTTGGTTTGGCGTTGGTATAGAGGTGTCGGAGCGGGACCAGAATTTGGCTATAAATACGGGTAGAAATGGACCAGGAGTTCATTTGGAATCGAGCTGCTGTTGAGTTCAGACCTCATCTATATCGAATTTGCTCAAAGTTACTGTAAAACTGTATCACCATGGATGCTGAGAGACTTGCTATGATTGGTGCTAAACCAACTTTATACCCCCGCCGAGCCAAAGCCCGCATGCGCAGAACGCCGCTATACCAATGCTCGTGTCACCACTAAACCAACGCTCGCTATCGCTCGCTACCGCTAAACCAACGCTAAAGCAACGCCGGCTTCAGCGGTGCACCGCTAAGCCAACGCCCGTGTTTTCGATTTTTTTCCCATTTTGTGCGCGGTGACGAGCGTTGTCGAAATTCGGCCCCCCCTCCCTACCATTCAAGGAACGCTCCAGCAAAGTTCGGGCGGTGTGACCGGGGCCTTAATATATAGATTAGTGACAATTTTAAGGAAAAAAAAATCCCATTTCTATTCAGATAGGCATAGTCTCTTCCACAACGACAATTTTCCCATTCCCAGGGCAGAAGGGCTCACTGAATGGATTGATCATGTTGAAAATGATACAAATCGTATTCATGCTGTAACTTTCACAGGCACCAGATCTCAACCTGACCAGAGACTTATGGGTGATTTTTTTACTAACGTGTGATACAGTGCTCACCACCATGATCATTTGAGGGAATATTGTACCTTTTTCATTACAGTTCCAGGTACACTATATGGCTAAAAGTTTGCGGACACCTGACCATCACACTTGTGTATGTTTTATAAACATCTCTTCCAGATTTAGTCCTCCTTTTCGGCTAGAATACCCTTCACCATTCCGGGAAGGCTTTCCGCCAGGATTTTGGAGTGTAGATATGGGGATTTGTACTCATTCACACATGAGCATGAGGGAGGCCGGGTTTTGATGTCAGGGTGAGGAGGCCTGGGGTGCAGTCACCATTCCAGTTCATCCCACATTGGGGTTGATGTTCAGGCCACTGAAGTTCTTCCACTCCAACCTTGGCAAACCATGTCTTCATGGAGCTCGCTTTGTGCAGAGGGGAACTGTCATGCTCGAACACGTTTGGGTCTCTTGGTTCTAGTGAAGAGAAATTGTAATGTTACAGCATACAAAGATATATACAATTATGTACTTCAGACTTTGTGGCAGCAGTTTGGGGAAAACCCATTTATGGGTCAGGTGTCCAGAATTGATGCTGTGGCTGTTCTGGCTGTACATGGTACTAGACTAACACACTTTATGTTGGGTTTTCCTTTGTCACTCATATCTAGAGCTTTTCCTCGTCAGCTATGTGCTCCCTATATTGAGGTATTTGGAGTTTACCTTTAGCAGATATTGCTAAATATCACGCTGTGAGATTTTTTTTTTTAAATATAAAATCACACTCAAATGTATGTAACCCAGTTTCCTACACTGACTATTAAAGCCAAATGATATGCTCCCATAAAGTGTAGCTTGGTAAAGAAAAATAAATAAATACATAAATAACATAGCTGCATGAATGTTTAACACCCATTACAAGGATAATGCATTAATCATACCATTTTAAATGCAACATATTTATTGTTATAGTTCCATAATTGATTATCATATAACATCAGACAATCTATAGCTATGCTTCTAGGGAAAGACCATCATCCATCAATAATTTAGTACGTTACATTAAAACTAAGCTTCAGTTGACTGATCTAGTACAGCAGATCACACAGAACATGATGCCTACTGGGCAGACACATCCAGCTCCATCTACCAGCTTTGTCTACAGTAGTTTGTTATTTTAATTAGATATTTTATTAGAAGTGTTTAACGTGTGAGTGGGGCAGCACGGTGGTGCAGCGGTTAGCACTGGTGCCTCACAGCAAGAAGGTTCTGGGTTTGAAACTCACAGCTGATGGGGGCCTTTCTGTGTGGAGTTTGCATGTTCTCCCAGTGTCTGCAAGCATTTCTTCCAGGTGTTCTGGTTTCCCCCATAGTCCACAGATATGCAGTTAGGCTAACTGGCTACTCTAAATTGCCCGTAGGTGAGAATGTGTGTGAATGGTTGTTTTGGGTGGAAAGTCCTTGATGTCCACCCTGGGTAGCTCTCCTGAGCTAGGTAAGAAATCTGCAGTAAAACAAACAGCCAACTCTGACACACGAGGGGAAAAAATCTGAGTCAATGCACAGAATAAACAAGCTAAATACATGAGTCAACGTTAAATGAAACAATTCAGCAGTAGATTCCATTCAAGTTCATTCTTTAATTATTGTTACAGTAGAAGGAATGCAAAATGACTTCACGATTGTCCCTTCATTATTTAGACAATTTCTCACTGTTCAGAGCTCGTCTGGGTTTATATACGTGGACTCCAAATGCAAGCTATCCGCATACACAGATTAAATTTAGTACATGTTCTCGTTTATTATTTGCTACAATTATGACAAAAAAAACCAAACAATAGCTACAGGACCATTTGAGGTTGTCCTCAATCAGGTAGTTTGACATGGCTGATAGATATCTCTGCCAGTGTAACAATTAGTGTCATAACATGTGCTGGCGTGCTGGAACAAATTTTAAAAATTAATAACAGATAAGACCACAGATGCAATAGTGAGTCAGCATAAGAAAACTCCTTTCTACATTTTGCTATTTTTTTATGCTACTCTTCTAAGTGTGACCTGCTGCCTCAAACACAACTTTGTAGTGTTTCACTCGATGGGTTTGACATACCATGTGGTCTGGAGATGTGTGTGCGCGCGCGTGTGATGTCTGGAAGCACTCCTAATATAATGACTTTAGTTAAACCATATTATGTTCATAATTGATCACTTGCAAGTGCAACAAGCTTTAAGGACTAGGTTAAATTATCTGTTCATCAATTTCCAGAACTGAAAGTTTGCACTGACATAGAACAGGCTTACTCCTGCAAATCCAAACCTCAGACTTTACCTTTATGTGAAAAAGATGAAATGATGAATGCTACCAGTGACGATACAGAGCTTTACTTGGCTCCGAAGATCCCACATTTTATGACGTAATGAATTTGAACATAGTTAAAGATTCTGACTGCAAAGTTGAATTCTAGGCAAAATGTTCCATTTCTATTGCTGTTGAAGTTTCGAGATGTTTCGCTGATGCACACACCGTGTATCCTCTGTGTAAATAAAACGCGTCCCGCATTTTACAATTCCGGAGACTGCCGAAGCAAGGTTAGATGACGTCATTTTTTTCTGGACAGATAACTAAATCATTCTAGCTAGCGCTTAGCTATCTTAGCCTTAGAATACACGGGCTCGACTCCACGGTAGTGAGTATAGAGTTATACACCTGATGTTTTGATTTTACAGAGAAAGAAACGAGAACACAAAAGCAATAACAGAGAAAAGATCTTTTGTTTCATGGATCTATTGGTGAATGTCAACCACAAATTACATCCCTGTGACTCAAAACTCTCAGAGGTCGATGCAGAATCACAATGTTTTTTCTGTGTGTCATCTTGGTGTGATGCAGTTCCATCATTATGCTAATTAATTAAAGCTCCTCACATTCAGCTGTTTCCATAGGGCCATACTAGTCTGGTTAACACCAGACCATATCACAAGTGAAATATGGTCTGGAATCCGCCTATTGAATTTCTCGTAGGGGAGGTGTGGTTTACGATTGTCAACGGCCGTTTATTGGACGTTGCGAATGTCTATTATTTGGCGTATACGTAGCCCATGGCCAATCATGGCAGTTGTACCCGGTGACGTAGTTAGAGCAACGAAGAGGCGAAGAAGAGAAGGAAAGAGAAAGAGAAGGCAAAACAAAAATAGGAAAACAATGGCACCGAACGATTACTGCCGTTTGTGCAAGACAAATATGAGAGAAGCTGGTTTGGTTAGTTTGGTTCGTATCGCTCGCCGCCATGTTAAATGTGATCCGTAAACAGTCCCAAATAAACTACAAGCTTCCGTTTGTCGAATAGTACGCGTCACCGTCTTTCCACCCCTCCCCACTCTCTGATTGGCTCCCTAACTCAGGTGAGCCTTTAGACCATAGTTTCCATGCTGTCTTTTCAGATCGGAACGATTGTGCAAAGCAGCATGGGATTTCCCAGGCTAGGGCCATACTGTTTACCTCAAGAAATAGGATATTCGGTCCCAAAATGGAGAAAAGTGACCTTCAGCACGTCAAAATGATCGCATCTCAGGGACGTTGTGGCTCAGGTGGATAAGGTGCCATACCATAAATCCGGGGACCCGGGTTCGATTCCGACCCGAGGTCTTTTCCCAATCTCTCTCCTGCTCATTTCCTGTCTCTACACTGTCCTTTCCAATAAAGGCGGAAAAAGCACAAAAAAAATCTTTTAAAAAAAATTATCACATCTCGTCCGCATAATATCGTTCTTGTGAGACAAAGGAAAATGCCATGCACAACAAGAAAATTTCAGATGACTTTGCAGTCAGCACCTTTAATAAAATGAACACTAACTTAATTTTGGGCTGCCTAATGAAGACCTACTGAAACTCTAGTACTAATACCTGGCAAGATTTCCCCCCAATAATCAAAAGGCAAATTATGATCCAGGTTGCAATTGCATAAGTACTTGATTTGACCTCGATCCAGAATATTCTAGATCAAGTACTTCTAGATCAAGAATAAGGCTTAGGTTTGTTTGGGAAGCCCCATTATCAAAACAGTTTTGATAAGATATGAGCAATGTTGAATACAGATATTTTGACAACAGCTATGAATTAGTGACACTTGCATAGTAATAAAAGAAGTAAAAATAGTGGAGTTTGACTAGTACTAGAAATGAATGGTCACAATGACATAGCACTTCGTGCTGCATCATCTTTGGATAAAACTGATCGCTACCATTAACAGTAAGCTAACTTGCCGATGAAAAAGGAATATGACGGTTCATACTGACATATAGACCTTAGATATAAAATTAAACACTTTCAGTTTTCTCTCAACAGCTATTAATTCCCATTTATATCCAGCTTTCAAGCAAAAAGAAAGAAGAAAATTTTGGAAAGTGAGTTGATAAATTACTGCACACGATTCAAAAGTTACTGAGTATTCTATACATCCTTTCTACCATCTATTATATGTACACATGGTCAGGAGTAGGGAGAAGAAAGTGGGTTGGTGGCTGCTTTGCCCATCTTATGAAGTACCATGCCTAAAATCAGTGAATAGCAGTACAAAAAATTACAGACACTACACCATAACACTGTATTTTTTTTTTTCAGGTTTCACTAGTTGTTAGACCAAGAGGTAGCACTTTACATACAACAAAACAAAAAAAGTAGGTATAGGTTATAACCCACGGTGCGTACATATCGTATGTAAAAATAAATAAGAACTTGAATACCATACTTAAAGAAATAAGATATTGTTAGAAAATAGCTACTGTATGTATCAATAAAACCATATCCTGTTTAAAGTTCATAAGGAGACTTGGCAAGACCAACAGGTTTAGAGGACAAAAGATTCTACTTTTTAGTAGACTTATTTGCCTGTTAATGAGTTTGACTGAGATTTTGTGTGTTTTGTGTGTGTGTACACGGCACTTACTTTTATTTCATGTGTGCCAGCACACATTTAAAGTCTTTAAGTCCAAAGAAAATGATTACCATTCTCTCTCACTCTCTTTTTAGTTCTCTGATCTCTTTCATTCAAAACTTCCAAGTTCAGAAGTTTAGGGGTAAATGTCTATTGTCTGTGTCTGGAGTGTGTGTCCTGAAGAGCTGTGTTAGAGAGAAGACTGTAGATATGAGAACCGTGCATTGTTTAGCTAACAACCTGACGCCCTCCCCCTCTCTGGCTGCTTCTACAGCCATCACAAACTCCTTGTACAGACACACAATTTCTTGAAGCTTCCTTAGAGCCTCACTGCCATCAATATCACCATGGTAACTTCCACAGTCTGAACAGGACACTTGAAGGCAAGCTGCTGCTAGATGTACCAAAGCTCCAAAGCTATTGCCCAATGAGAGAAGAGCATCATCTGGTGCCCAACCAACTCGCGTGGCACGCTGACATCCTGAGGCCAGCCTCCGTGCCTCAGCCTGCACTAAACAGCGCTCCGTTTCTGAAAAGGAATTGCCATTCATACTACTAGCCTTTTCACATGGCCCCTTCTGGCCTGAAGGATTTATTGCAGTCTCTCCATTCTTAAGCACCAGGAGAAGTTCATCAATATCTTTGTGCAGGGACATGTAGCCCCCTTTAAGCCCAGTACCTTTTAGGCCTGTTACGTATCGTCTTTCTTGAAGATTACGTAGCGGATTGTCCAGTGGGTTGTAACCCAGGGGCCTAGGCCGGGGTGGCGTAAAGAGAGGACTAAGCTCAGAAGAAGTTGAAAGGGGGTGAGGGGAGTCTCTTAGCAGAGACAGGATGTTGGAAGAAGGGGCAGAGGAAGGTGCAGTGGAGGTCTGGGGTGGTTTGTTGATTCGTTTCTGACGGGAGAACTCGTACACTGTCAGATCATCATCAAAACCACACAAATCCTCAGAATCCCCACTAAAGCAATTGGCATAAACAGTATGACACCCACATGCATCACGGTGGGGTGTGCCAGTGCTAGACGGAGGAGATGGCCTTTCCAGATTATCCTTTGCAACAGTGTTTTTTTGCGACTTAGGCTGTTCAGATCGGCATGTTCCCAAGCGTGAGAAAAGTTCACTGGAGTCTTGTAACCCATTCTGCTTTAGGTTTGGATGACCAGACAGTGAAGTTCTTCCACTTGTGTCTTTCACATGCGAGGCCACCTCTTGTGGCCCATCTTTGAGTTTCACAACAACCACCTCAGCATCTTTCTCTGTCCAATCATTCAACGCAGGTACTGAAGTGGCTTTTGGAGATTCCTTTTTAGAGTCCTTGTAATCATCTGCATCCTTAGATGCTTTAGTGTCTGCTAATTTATCACTGCTGAGTGCTACTGTCCCCAAAATTTCCTGGGATCGGGTGAGATACCAGGGCATGTCCTGGATCTTTCCACGTAGTGCTGAAGCAGACAAACGCCCAGAAGAACTCCTGCTGCTAAAACGCCTTCCAGTCCCAAAGGGATCTTTGGGATCCATGCTTATAGAGCCTCTGATAGCCACAGACGGGGGTGGAGTAGCAGTCAGAGTTGAAGCGCTGGTCACTGTGACTGCAGTATTCTCATTCCTCAGTTTGTATTTAAGATTCTCATGGCTCAGAGAGACTCCTTTACTCAGAGGAGGGCCCGGTGTAGCCCCGTTCCGTTGGGACCAGGTACGCAAAGTAATCCCATTTGATGGTTTCTCATCTTCAGTTTTCAGAGCGAGACCAGATGATGACTGAGAAACTTTGCATATGGGTTTGTCAGGTTCTGGGGGTTTTGCAAAAACTTCTTCTTTCTTGGGCTGCAGAGGAGGCGGTGATTGGTGTTCTCCTGTTTTCTCTTCTTTCGCTATTTCACTATTAAAATCGAGAGGTTTTGTGATATTTTGAGTATCATTCGAAAGTGTTGCAAGATCCACTGTGATTGGTACCTGGGATTTAGTTTGCCGTACTGCTGTGATTAAGGGGGAAGACCGTGGTGGTCCAATTGTAGTAACAGGTTTAAACTCCATAGTGTCTGGCTCCATCTCCAAAAGCTCAGAGGATATGTGAGCATTACGGGCAGGAACATCTCCATTACACTGCTGTCCCTTCTTATCCAAGACATGATTATTTGGGATAGGCATAGGTTCAAGCACGGGTTGAGGACGCAGAATCACCGACGGCTGCTGACCCTTCAGCTCTCTATTATCAAGAATATTTTTTGCAGGTGTGAGATCTTTAAGGATGGAAGCATCCTTCTTTAGGTTGTTTCTATTAATAGGTAAAGAATTGTCACTGTGTGGCTTGTCCAAGTGGCTTTGCATTTTTGAAGCTTCTGGTTCCTCCACATTGATCTTTATCGCAGTTTTTTTCAGAGCATGTCCCATTCCATTCACATTTATTTTCTTCTCTGGAAGAAGCATAGAGAAAGAACAATGTTAGAGTAGGATTTCTAGAGAGAATACACATCATTTAAGACACAAATTATACAGAACATGTACACTCCTGTTTAGGAAAAGCTCGCTGACCTGCAGGTTGTTCTGAAGTTGGTGGAATGAGATGATCCTGTGCATCAAAGAATTCATCTTCTGATTCTGACCCACTGTTTCTGGTGTCCTTTGCCAACTCAGAAACTCTGGATACTGTTCTTGGTGGTGGAGGTGGAGGTTGAACTTTTGGTCTGGACAAAGGCCCTTTAGGCTTTGGTTCCTCTTTCTGGTGGAGGTTCAAGTTTCTCAGATCTTTCTTACATGCTGGATGACTACGGATCCTTGCTAAAAGTGCTTGGACGTTGAAGCCAGCTACTGTAGATTTTATGCTATTACTACTACCCGAAGCCAACACGGCATCAATGTCTGCAGGTCTATAATTTTTGTTTTCATCTTTATTAATCTCTTCCAAATCACTCAGAGCATCATCACTTGCTTCAGGTGGGCTTGGAAGGGAGTCAGACATTTGGGAGAGGTCACTGTATCGCAAGCCACTGTGCTTATCATAGAGCAAGTTAGAGGGGGGGTTTGATTTCTTTTTCTGATTCAGGTGTTCAGGGATCTCGAGCAGGTAAGGATGGTGGACATCCTGGTTAGAAGCACCAGTAGCCTGGTCCGATTTGGGCATCTCCTCCTGAAAAGAGTCCAAACGAGCAGGCCATGTCATGGACACTTTGCTAATCTCCTCAAGGGTGTTAAATGAGTTACTGGACAAACTAGAGAAGCTGCTGTTGACTCTTGGGTCTGTGTACCATCCTGTTTCTAGAAGTGCATCTACTCTTGCTGCATAATCCTCATCCTCAAAAGAACCGCTTGTACTTGTTCCTTCTAGAGCACCTTCTACTACCTTCTCCTCGTCTTCTGTCTGAGTCACAATCACCCTTATTGTGTTTGTTTTGGCCTCTTCTTTTTCTTCCTCCTTCTCATCTTCCCTGTCATCGTTTGTTTGAGTTGAGACAGTGTCCTCAGAGACTGGTGTGTCTATCAGGTTGTCCATGGCGTAGTCCTCATCTGAGCTCTCGTCTGAGTCACTGCCACAGCGGAATCCAAAGCCTAAAGAATTAGATTATAGCATTAACAATCAAAGGTTTAAAGCGTAAGGAATAGATGTAATTCTTGAAATAATTTCTATTTTACCTTCTTCTAAAGGTATACGACGTATTTTGGGGCGAGGGCCCCAGCGGAACACGTTCATATTTGGATCCACTAACAATTTGCAATAGCCTGCCAGCAGACATGCCAAGTCCTTAGCGGCTACAGAATCCATTAGCAAGGCCAGGGGCTGTACACAGAGAGTGAGAGAGGGGAAACAAACAAAAACAAAAGCATACATATTGTAAAACTGTGTGTAGGGTATGACTATTTGCTCTGAAAGGATACTTGAATATAAAAGATAAATTCATAAAATCTCTAAATATGGAATATAAAAGGAAAACTAAAGAAATGTGAAGAAATATTCACATTGATCATATTGTTTGCATACACCAGAGAGGAACCGTCAGGGCCTTCTCGGCCTTCAGAGAAGGCTCAAACATATCAGTATTTCAAAGGTTATATTTAATTTCTTTCATAATTCCATTATAATTATTCTCTTCTAATTCTAAATTGACCTCATTTTCTATCAAAGTTGCTTCAGAAATGAAAGGGTTACTGTCCTGAAAACATTAAAATAGAGTTATCCAATGAAATTTTTTTGTTTGTTGTCTCTAGGGTGAGAAGAGTTTAGAGCTGCCTCACTCATTGGTTAGGACTTCATTGCCGGGACAGAAGGCCATGGCAGTGTATGTTTGTGTAGGGAGTGACAGATGAAATAACCAACCAGATTTTCATTTGTAGTGGGAGGGATCAAAAATTTATCACCCTAGGACTTCTCAAAGGCCAACGCGAGCTTAACCCTCTGGAGTCTAAGTGCCCGCCGGTGGGCAATTTGACACTTCTCCAAAAACACATCTGTAACCCTGTGAGTTTTTGTCATTCAAACATATAAGTGACACCATTAAAAACCTTGAAACTTCTAGTTTTCAAATATATATATATATATATATATATATATGAAATAAATTATACAGCTGGCCCTTTTTAAAGAGAGTGAAAAGAAATCTTTGGATTTTCTGTACTGTCTGACTGCAGCAGCCCCCGAGGCCACACCTATCGCTATTCACATGTAAAGTACCCGGTGCTTGAGTGGCTATTCAGAGGTGAGAGCACGCCCCATTCAGCCAGAAGGCAAAGGCAATGTCCTGCCAGAGCACATGGAAAGTGACGGGGGGTGGGGGCCATCAGAGGTGTTTCACGCCCATCTAATTAGTATTCGACTAACAGAGACACTGGCTTGACATACAATTACTTTTTTACATTTTGTATGGAAACAACAAAACATTTCTAAATGCTCTTTTTACTTTTATGCAGCCAACACTTTTGTTTACAAGGTTCAAACTTCAAAAGTCTTGGCTAGATATATTTATTGTGTTTTCTTGCACTGTTTGAAGACCTCTAAAACCTGCTTTTTGTACAGTTGTGTTTACACTCAATTTAAATAAAACGTGTTTGTATTACATTCACTTTACTTTCATATTATTTTTTGTTAGGCTTTTCAGAATACAACCATATGTGCCACTTTTGCATAGATGTTTACAGTTAGTTGAAATACTTGAAAATGTCAGGGTATTGCAAACAGCCTCAAAGTCTCTGAAAGGCCTTAGACTCCAGAGGGTTAACCATGAGCCAGCGCAGTCACCTAGCAGTGAAGTCACCTTCCAGCCGGTGTAGTGTTCATCAGTAGTGTTAGCAAAGCCAGTGCTATCAAACGCAAGTAGCACAAGCTAACAACCAAGAAACTGTCTCCAGACTCTTCTTCCACACACATGCAGTAATGTCATAATTTCATATGGATAAAGTTGTTGTTGTTTTTTTTTTTTTGTGAACTTCCCCAAGTCCCTCTATTGTAAAATATGTTAATTTGTTAGGTTCCGTTAACGGTTCCACTATTGTTTCTGATGGGGCATTAGTGTAACACACTTGTGGACATTATTGTGCTTGGGATGTCTGGAAAGGGGTAAGCTGGCTGCGTGAATCCTGTATGGACAGTATTCATTAATACAGTATATTTTTTATTTTTTCCCCAAGATATAATGTTTATTTTTTGATGTTTGAATATTTTGACACATATCCACTGTTTGTATCAGATCAAATATGTAAATTAGCGTCGTAAAATTCCGTGTGAAAAGTCGAGTGTTTTTCTGAGTAGCCATTTGGCTGGGTGCTAACTGGTTTATTATGTGATAGGGATGCCAGAATGCGTTCCCCTGTCTCCGTGTGTTGATATCCCTGTCATTCATTGTTTTCCAGGTATGCTTGCCCGACTATGTTAAGAAAACACTTAAGATGTGTCAGATATATTATTCATTACTGTATTGTTCATTTCATTTACTGTACATTGTAAATTACACTATACGATCAATATTAAGTGCACGACTATTATGGTCTGTTATCTCACAGTGTAATGTAGCCAGCCTACTGAACAGTATGTAGCCTACAGTATGCAACTTTTTTTTTTTTTAATCATACTTGGGATGTCTGGAAAGGGGGATACCAGAATTCTTTCCCCTATCTCCGTGTGTTGATAGCCCAGTCATTCACTGTTTTCCAGAATAAATGCTGACAGATCAACTCTTCACCTCCTCTGCATCATTTATTAGCCACACAGAGACTTTTAGGGTGTATTCAGACCAGGATAGTTCGATAGTTCACTTGCTTTGGTCCGAACCAAATGTTTTTTTTATTTTTTCATTTTGGTGTGGTTCGCTTTCACACTGTACATTTTAGTAAGCGGACCAAAATCTGTCAACAAAGCCATGCGCCCTGAGGTCGTTCAGCTATTGGTCAGAGACGACACGCGCACAAAGCATTAAGTTCAAAAGTAGTCACGGAGGATAGCGCTGATGTTCATCATGTTGTGACAGTTCTGGCTCTTCACGCAAGTCGCTAGTACCGCCACTTTTTGAAAGAATGTCCCTGATTTTAATGTAGGTCTGACGGAGTTTCTTCACTTTTAGCCGACATTGTTCTGGGGAGCGCGTGAACCCCTGCTCCTTCATTTTCTCACTGAATACAGCAAACACGTCGGCATTTTTGTGTGTTCTCTCCAAAAGCTCAGATATGTGGACATCTGCCCATATATCCAAAAGGGTAGGCGTTTCTTCCTCGGCCCACGTTTGTCCCCTACTCATTTTTTGTACTCTGTAGTCTAGCCTACCACTGGTCTGAAAGACTGAACGACTGTTGTAAGGTTCCCTTGACAACCGAAACAGTGTTTGCACTTTGCGGTGGAGTGTCAAGACTCTGTTTCCCATAATGCTCGACAAACGACGGAAGCTCCCGAGGTACAAAAAAGCAAAACTGTCGGATTAGGTCCGGTCTGCTTTCACACCTCCAAAAGGTCCGCACCAGGGTTCCTTTGGTCCGGACCAGAGTTCAGTGGTTTGTATTCAGACCAACCCAAAAGGTCTGGACCAAGGGAAATTTGGTTCATTTGGTCCGGACCAAACAACGTAGGTGTGAATACGCCCTTAGTTATTATTAGAGTAACTGACTGGTGAAAGTCGGTTATACACATTCGCCCCAGTATTTTTCACTCAGACTTAAATATGCATTTCCCTATGTAATTTACTTAGTTACTTTTAAAATCAACATCGACAACTACATACAACAGAGCTACCTGGCAGCCTGTCGCTAATCCCTTGCAAAATCCTTTGCCCTGTTGCTTTTTTGGTGTGTCTGGCTAAGTTTTGGCTGAGCTGAAGTCCCAGCTCTAATACTAACGGTTCGCCACTGGCATATACCTTCCATGTATTTAACATTTTTGTTCTGATTCTGCAAGAAATCCCATCTGTGGACCCACCTGGATATCATGTAGGTAGATCTTTAGCATGCTGACCCTGTCAGACTCAGAGAGCACTTCTACACGGCTGATATAATGGAAGTCTATAATAGTCGAGATCATGTTCAGCTTGTGGTTTAGTATCTGACTGACACCAAATCGTGCTCCCACCAACAAACTCACCAACGACTCCCGGTCCTGCAGCTGAGATACACACATAAATACACACCTATCATCATCCTCATCATTCCTCATACACAGAATGTCTGCCAAGTAAAACAGAAATATATTACTAAGAATCTCAAAAATAAGGATTAGGTCCTTGTCCATTATTATTAAACTATTATTTTATCCCATAAAAATAAACAGTAGCCAATAGGTTCGTAAAAGTTAAAAGGGAAATAAAGAATAAAACTCAGTAGATTTTATTTATACTTTCATCAGGAAGTAACAAGGTGCTCTCACCAGCATGGTGGCATTATAGCTTCTTCCACTATATGATATCAGTTCTGCCATCTGAGTTAGATATGCTAACCTGGCCTGAGGTACTGAGATTACCTGAGAGAGAGAGAGAGAGAGAGAGAGAGAGAGAGAGAGAGGTGAAAGAATAGGGAGAGTAAATCCATTATGGTGAGCATCACAAAAACACATACACTCATGCCCATTCTTCTCAGTTTTTCCACACAATCCCATATCGCTGTAATAACTGTATATATATATATATATATATATATATATATATATATATATATATATATATATATATAAAACCCATAACTGTAATATTTTTTCAGCCCTAATCTACACAAAAATGCAAAGCTTACTTTCTGACGCGGTTCGAGCAGTGACTGGATTTTCTTCATATGGCCTGTAAGAGCTTTCCGCAGATCTTTTTCTCTCATGTTCCTCAGTAATGTGGGCGAAATAAAACTCTCCAATCCAAACTCCTTACTGAAAGTGACACAAACACAGACATGCACACAAACATTTTGCTATTTAACGATCATAATGGCCATTTGATTGGCAGGCAGATAAGCGGTTAGGTTATTCAGCAAACAGTTGTGTTAAAGGGCAGAAAAATAGCTGCCATTAGTTCAGAATCAGGGATCGGATAAGCAGGTAAGCTAGTGCATGATTGTTATGATGCATTGATGACTATGAAGAGTGTCCCAAACACAAAGCTTGACGAGATTCAAGGTTGCAAGTGGAAGTGCCTCCAGACTGGAACATAGCGAGTATTTAATTGTACTATATAAATGCTGTATATTTGAGTTACAAGTGTATCAGGATACATGTGTGCCAGTGTGAGACTTACGTAATATTTTTGATAGATGCTCTTGTAGTTTGTCCACAGCTGGCCAACCTTTCATGCATATGCAGTGCTGCTAGCCTCAAAGCAGTGTTACATTTCATCTCTACGGCAAATCGCTCCTGCAGCACATCCCCAACACTCTATACACACACACAAACACACACGGCAAATCCCAATACTGCGTCTTGAATCACAAGAAATTGTACCCAATGTTTCACATGCAGTAATCAATTTTACTCAGACAACATACACTTTGACTTGAGCAAAATCACTAAACAGACATGGGTCTTTATGCTTGTGTCACACACTGGCGTTTCAGCCTTGCGTATGTACGGCGTATCAGGATACGTGGCAGTAAGAAAGGAACGTCACAGCATCGTCAGCTTACATAGCTAATACTCTAGGATGCGTAACACGATCTCCTTGTACGCCAGGGTGCGGCGTATTTTTAAGTCCGCACTTAAAAATCCGTAGCACATACAGTGGATACAAAAAGTGTACACACCCCGTTAAAATGATAGGTTTTTCTAACGTAAAAAAATTAGACCACGATAAATAATTTCAAAACTTTTCCCACCTTTAATGTGACCTATAACCTGTACAAGTCAATTGAAAAACAAACAAATCTGTTAGGGGGAAAAACATTTAAAAAAACCAACAACATACAATAAGCTGGTTGCATAAGTGTGCACACCCTTGAACTAATACTTTGTTGAAGCACCTTTTGATTTAATTACAGTATTCAGTCTTTTTGGGTCAGAGTCTATCAGCCTGCCACATCTAGACTTGGCAATATTTGCCCACTCTTCCTTGCAAAAGCGCTCCAAATCTGTCAGATTGCGAGGGCGTCTCTTGTGCACAGCCCTCTTCAGGTCACCCCGCAGATTTTCAATCAGATTTAGGTCTGGGCTCTAGCTGGGCCGTTCCAAAACTTTTTGGGGGTCATTGTCGTGCTGAAAGATGAAATTCCTTTTCATCTTCAGCTTTCTAGCAGACACCTGAAGGTTTTGGGCCAAAATTGACTGGTATTTAGAACTGTTCATAATTCCCTCCACCTTGACTAAAGCCCCTGTTCCAGCTGAAGAAAAACAACCCCAAAACATGATGCTGCCACCACCAAGCTCTCTGTGAACCATGGGCTTGGTGTTCTTTTGGTGATGCGCAGTGTTGTTTTTGCGCCAAACATACCTTTTGGAATTGTGGCCAAAAAGTTCAACCTTGGTTTCATCAGACCATAACACATTTTCCCACATACTTTTGGGAGAGTTGATGTATTTTTTTTGCAAAATTTAGCCGGGCCTGGATGTTTTTCTTTGACCCTACCTCATAGTCCAGACATATGGAGAATACGGGCGATTGTTGTCACATGTAGTACACAACCAGTACTTGCCAGAAATTCCTGCAGCTCCTTCAGTGTTGCTGTAGGCCTCTTGGCAGCCTCCCTGACCAGTGTTCGTCTTGTCTTTTCATCAATTTTGGAGGGACGTCCAGTTCTCGGTAATGTCACTGTTGTCCCATATTTTCTCCACTTCTTGATGACTGTCTTCACTGTGCTCCATGGTACAGTGCCTTGAAAAAGTATTCATACCCCTTGAACATTTTTCACATTTTTCCACCTTACAACCACGAACTTAAAAGTTTTTTATTGAGATTTTATGTGATAGACCAACACAGAGTAGCACATAATTGTGAAGTGAAACGAAAATGATAAATGGTCTTCAAAATTTTAAACAAATAAAAACCTGAAAAATGTGGTGTGCATTAGTATTCAGCCCCCTGTACTCTGATACCTCTAAATACAATCCAGTGCAATCAATTGCCTTCAGAAGTCATCTAATTAGTTAATAGAGTCCTACTGTGTGTAATTTACTCTCAGCATAAATACACTTGTTCTGTGAAGGCCTCAGTGGTTTGCTAGAGAACACTGAAGAACAAACAGCGTCATGAAGACCAAAGAACTCACCAGACAGGTCAGGGATAAAGTTCTGGAGAAGTTTAAAGCAGGGTTAGGTTATAAAAAAAAATATCCCAAGCTCTGAACATCTCAAGAAGCACTGTTCAATCCATCATTCAAAAATGGAAAAAGTATGGCACAACTGCAAACCTACCAAGACATGGCCGTCCACCTAAACTGACAGAGCGAGCAAGGAGAGCACTGGTCAGAGAAGCAGCCAAGAGGCCCATGATCACTCTGGAGGAGCTGCAGAAATCCACAGCTCAGGTGGGAGAATCTGTGCACAGGACAACTACAAGTCGTACACTCCACAAATCTGGCCTTTTTGGAAGAGTGGCAAGAAGAAAGCCATTGTTGAAAGACAGGCATAAGAAGTCCCGTTTGCAGTTTGCCAGAAGCCATGTAGGGGACACAGCAAACATGTGGAAGAAGGTGCTTTGGTCAGATGAGACCAAAGTTGAACTTTTTAGCCTAAATGCAAAGCGCTATGTGTGGCGGAAAACTAACACTGCTCATCGCCCTGCACACACCATCCCCACTGTGAAACATGGTGGTGGCAGCATCATGCTATGGGGATGCTTTTCTTCAGCAGGGACAGGGAAGCTGGTCAGAGTTGATGGGAAGATGGATGGAGATAAATACAGGGCAATCCTGGAAGAAAACCTGTTGGAGGCTGCAGAAGACTTGAGACTGGGAAGGAGATTCACCTTCCAGCAAGACAATGACTCTAAACATGCAGCCAGAGCTACAATGGAGTGGTTTAGATCAAAGAATATTCGTGTGTTAGAATGGCCCAGTCAAAGTTCAGACCTAAATCCCATTGAGCATCTGTGGCAAGACTTGAAAATTGCTGTTCACAGATGCTCTCCATCCAATCTGGCTGAGCTTGAGCTATTTCGCAAAGAAGAATGGGCAAAAATTTCAGTGTCTAGATGTGCAAAGCTGGTAGAGACATACCACAAAAGACTTGCAGCTGTAATTGCAGCAAAAGGTGGCTCTACAAAGTATTGACGCAGGGGGGCTGAATACTAATGCACACCACATTTTTCAGATTCTTATTTGTTTAAAATTTTGAAGACCATTTATCATTTTCATTTCACTTCACAATTCCTCTGATCCCTCTGATGCTTTGTAAGCTCTCTGCGAACCCTGGCTTTTACTGGAGGATACAACCGAGTAAATGTCTGAACTTTATTTGGGGTTAATCAGAGTCATTTTAATTGATGGGAGGTGTGAACCCAAAAAGACTGAATGCTGTAATTAAATCAAAAGGTGCTTCAACAAAGTATTAGTTTAAGTGTGTGCACATTTATGCAACCAGCTTACTGTATATTTTTTATTTTTTATGTTTTTCCCCCTGAACAGATTTGTTTGTTTTTCAATTGAACTGTACAGGTTATAGGTGGCAGCACGGTGGTGTAGTGGTTAGCGCTGTCGCCTCACAGCAAGAAGGTCCTGGGTTCGAGCCCCGGGGCCGGCGAGGGCCTTTCTGTGTGGAGTTTGCATGTTCTCCCTGTGTCTGCGTGGGTTTCCTCCGGGTGCTCCGGTTTCCCCCACAGTCCAAAGACATGCAGGTTAGGTTAACTGGTGACTCTAAATTGAGCGTAGGTGTGAATGTGAGTGTGAATGGTTGTCTGTGTCTATGTGTCAGCCCTGTGATGACCTGGCGACTTGTCCAGGGTGTACCCCACCCGTAGTCAGCTGGGATGGGCTCCAGCTTGCCTGCGACCCTGTAGAAGGATAAAGCGGCTACAGATAATGAGATGAGGTTATAGGTCACATTAAAGGTGGGAAGAGTTTTGAAATTATTTATCATGGTCTCATTTTTTTTATATCAGAAAAACCTAGCATTTTAACGGGGTGTGTACACTTTTTATATCCGCTGTACGTAGCAGCTTTGATACGTCACACATATGCCGTAAAAACAAAAGCTATGCAGCATTGACACAGCTGGAACGTTGCTCGAACACCTATTACGCCATGTGAACGCTTCAGTTGACATGTGTCTGATGAAGGTGGCTCTGGGGCTGGCTGGGTGGATGCGGCTGATGTCTTCCCTCTTCCCTTGCCCTTCCTGGGTCCTGACTTCTTTACTGGCGTGATGCTTTCTTGACTGCGATGAATGACAACAAATGCAGTATGGGGCCCCCTTTTGTAGACCCCTTCGCAGTAAACGTCATTCATACGTAAGAGGAAATTGCGCGCGCAGCCTGGACCCAAAAAAGACTCAGAAATGCCTAGTTGTTGTGTTGTCGGGTGTCAGAATCGTAGCAGTGATGGGGGTAAAATGTTCAGAATTCCAGCAGGATCTCACCCATTCCAAAAAAATCGCCGACGTCTATGGCTACAAGCCATCAAACGTGTAGACTGGGATGAAAGCACTATCAAAAATGCGCGGGTTTGCAGCGCCCACTTCATCACAGGTAAGATCAGGCTATTTATTAAAGCTTTCTTTTTTATTCTTTCTAGTCTTCGTTTATTGATGTAGCGAAATACTTTGGTAATGTTTGTCTGATTAGCTGGGTCATAGTTACACAATGTAATGAATATTGTTAGCATGTTAACTTAGCATTGCATGCAATTTTGTTTGTAGGAGAGGTCTCGCTTGACTCAAGCAGTCCAGATTTTGTGCCATCATTATTTGTGTATGCCGAAAATCACAATTTTAAAGCAAGGATGGAAAGGTAAAATTGTGTGCCCTCACTCTAAATGCCAACTTACGTTGACTGCTCTAACCTAGCTCCCGCCCCGTTCAGTTTCATTTCTGCTCTCTGCCTCTCGCTTTTTACGCAGCTCTGATTTCTCTTAGCTGCACTCTTTACACTATCATTCCTTTCATGCCATTACCTCCTGCAAATTGCTGTTTAGTGTTGGGATTTGCTGTTGTAGCTAAAGCCACATTGCCATCACATCACTGGCATAATTTGATTAAAACAAAATGAATATGAATGGCCCATTGTTAATCAAGTTGTACATGCCCGCACATAGCATAATCGTATGCGTCTAAAGACTTGTAAGCACGAAGTTTTTCGTGGGTGTACACTGAAGTCTTGTCAATAAGGTACGAGTATATATCTGCCCATTGTATACCAGGGAACTTACTAACATCGTCCGTCCACTCTTTAATTAAATGCGGATCCGGTAGGCGATGTCCACTTGTTAGAGTTAACTTATTTATGTAGCATTCTCGATCTTGTAACGACAATTGTTTTGCATAATCTGACAGCTCATAATGCCGGTCTATGGGCAGTGCCATTGTTTCTGAGTCCAGGCTGCGCGCGCATCCTGGCAACTTTTGGTTTGTTTACAAACATGCGAAGGGGTCTATACCCACCTGTGAACGCCGCAGATATGCAGCAGCAATGTCACACCAATGAAATGGTTACGCCACGGCAACGCGTAACGTCACGCATACGCCTCAGTACGCCATAACTTTACATCCCTTGAACCGCATACAAACCCCAGATACACCACACATACGCTGTGTACATCACAGGACTTCAATTTTAGACGAAATATACCTCATTTCTTGGCGTTTGACCCACACGCCGCTTACGTGGCAAGATACGAGACAGTGTGACACAAACATTAATGAATCTATTTACGGCAATTCAGTAAAACTGCACATACCTGGTGAAAGAGGTACTCGAAGGCGACCGGGTCATCGTGTAGCAGGTCCACTGGATCTCGGGGGATAAAACACACTCGGAACAGACATCTGTAATCATGCGAGTCCTTCTTCTGGACCACCTGAGAGATCAGCAATGGTTATTAATGAATTTCTTCCATTAGCTATGTGAAGTGCATGAACCTCACTGCAAAAAATAAAAAATCTTAGGAAGTTTATTTGTCTATTTTCAAGTCAAAACATCGAGCCAGGGGCGGCACGGTGGTGTAGTGGTTAGCGCTGTCGCCTCACAGCAAGAAGGTCCTGGGTTCGAGCCCCGGGGCCGGCGAGGGCCTTTCTGTGCGGAGTTTGCATGTTCTCCCCGTGTCCGCGTGGGTTTCCTCCGGGTGCTCCGGTTTCGCCCACAGTCCAAAGACATGCAGGTTAGGTTAACTGGTGACTCTAAATTGACCGTAGGTGTGAATGTGAGTGTGAATGGTTGTCTGTGTCTGTGTGTCGGCCCTGTGATGACCTGGCGACTTGTCCAGGGTGTACCCTGCCTTTCGCCCGTAGTCAGCTGGGATAGGCTCCAGCTTGCCTGCGACCCTGTAGAAGGATAAAGCGGCTAGAGATAATGAGATGAGAACATCGAGCCACCCTTATTATAAGACATAATTGCCCAACAAGCAAAACCTCATTTAGCTAGAAAGGCTAGTTTTTAGACAGTCCATCCTGAAAACCTTGTATAGACAAAAAGTCTTGAAAAAGTCTTATTTGGAGCACCTTTGAAAATAAAACAAGTTTTTTTTAAACAAGTAAGTACATTTTGGACATTTGTCAAATGCGGTTCATTTTGTTTCAAGAAAAAAAAAACAAAGTATGCTTGTTTTGGGAATAAATGAACTTTACTGAAATCTTTGAATCTTTCATTACAATTCAACTCCACCTTACATATCCTAAGTTTACTGCGACTGTTTTTTCAGTCATTCAGAGTGAGCTCCTTCTAGATCAGACCTGGGCATTTTCCGGCCCGCGGGCCGCATCCGGCCCTTTGGTTCATTCTGACCAGCCCGCGTAAGGTTAATTAAAAATTACAAAATAAATATTTTCTAATTTTACCTCATGCATGGACTGAATGTGCATTGCTTTTATTTTGAAGTTGTGTTCAACAAAAACGCAATGCGCGCGACAGGAACATGACATGAAATCCCATGAAACCTAATCCCGCGATAAATACTTCCATAATTTGTCCAGACCAACCACAAACTTGTACGTCATCCTTCAAACGGTCCAGCCAATCACATAGTGTGACGTCACCAGCAGGTGCCGGAGCCCGAGCCGATCTGTAGATCTGATACCTACACCGAATGGACTGATGATCATCTGTCAGCTGTGCTTCACATCTCCACCTCAGACATTCAACCTGACTCTGATGCACTCGTTAAAGCCCAACAGAGACTAGATTTCTCTCACTGAACAAATAAAAAACACCAAATGAGGTGATTAGACTACAAATGTGGGCATCATTATTATAATATGATGTATCTTGCTTGATATTTGGAGTGGAAAGACAATATTGTGATGTCTTTATTGTGTTTTGGGGTGAATGTGACTGAAAAAAAAAATGGTACAAACGTTCACATTTTGTTAACCATTGTTTTGGGAAATTTGATTGAATAAATGACATTTTTTGTAAGGCAAGCTCGTTTTTTCCATACTCTTACCAGTCTCAGCAGCTTGTAAAAACAATGATATTTATTGCTTTATATAAAGAAATACAATTAATATTATGCAGAATTTAGTTCAGCCTTATGGTCCGGCCCTCCACAAAATTTTCTGTTTCTCATGTGGCCCCATGGAAAAAATAATTGCCTACCCCTGTTCTAGATGCTGTACATACTCTAGACCAGACAAGTGCCTTCAAAAAGGCTATGAGTGAGTGGAGGGCGTTTTAGTGAGGTCTTTTTGGAATGCTGTGAGTTAAGTTCAGTGGTTTTTTTTTGTTTGGTTGGTTGTTTGGTTGTTTTTTTTTTGTGCCTGATCTTGTAAACCCCTCGTACACATGAATAGTCAGTGCCCCCAAAATGCACTGTTGCTTTGGCGTTGTGTAAGCACTGTAAGTCAAAATGCGTAGACTTTTTTTTTTGGTGCCTGAGGTCCTGGGGAAGTGGAATCTTAAGAGATGTTTTAATATTTGAATGTTGAAATGGGAAAAAAATAAACTTGTTGCAATGCTACACGTGTCGTCAACTTGATTCAAGATAGTCTCTGGTCTCATATCTAGAGTATTTTACTAATTACAGGTCACAAAAGGAGAATCTTTCAAGCTAGCAATGCTTAGTTGTAGAATTTAACAATCCTAATATTAGTATATTTATCTTAAATTCAGTTTTTACTGCTAAGACTTTGTCATGAATTTAAGTGAAATACCCTTAAAATGAAATAAATAAAAATGACTTGAATGGCTAAATGTAAGAAGTACGATCTTGTTATAAGAACTATTTTGATTATTTTGAGTTAATCAGATCTCGCATAATAAGTTCCCCAATCTTATTTTGGAATTATTTCATCTAAAAACAGGTTAGAGTTTTCATCTTACTTTAAGAAATCTTCCCAAGTCAAACTTGACTAGTTCCACTGGCAGATTTTTTTCACCTGATTCAAGCAAATATGCTTTGTTCATCTCATCTCATTATCTGTAGCCGCTTTATCCTGTTCTACAGGGTCGCAGGCAAGCTGGAGCCTATCCCAGCTGACTACGGGCGAAAGGCGGGGTACACCCTGGACAAGTCGCCAGGTCATCACAGGGCCGACACATAGACACAGACAACCATTCACACTCACATTCACACCTACGGTCAATTTAGAGTCACCAGTTAACCTAACCTGCATGTCTTTGGACTGTGGGGGAAACCGGAGCACCCGGAGGAAACCCACGCAGACAACATGCAAACTCCACACAGAAAGCCCCTCGCCGGCCCCAGGGCTCGAACCCAGGACCTTCTCGCTGTGAGGCGACAGCGCTAACCACTACACCACCGTGCCGCCCCATATGCTTTGTTTTAATCTTTTATTTCTTATTTTTGAAAGGCCATTTTTTTGCAGTGCTGACTGTTAAACCTGAGCAACTTTTCAAGGGACAGAAAGGAAGCTATAGAAAGGATACCTGTGTAGGAAGGAGATGGAGAGATATTAATAGTTACCTTCTGTATGAGCTCATCTTCATGCAGGAGTAGTAGCTTGGTGATGCTGTATTGCTGCTCCAGCACCAGGGAGAAATACTCAATAGATCGAATTGACAGCTTGTCCTTTAAAGTCAGCACAATGTCCTACACACACACACACACACACGAATAACATACAGCTGGAGAGTACATTTGTGTAGCACGATCAACATAAACTTATGACTTTGTGCAGTATAATCGGGTCAATCTGTTAGTAATTAAGAACATAAATTGAAAAACTGGTTTTGCAGTCACAGGGGAAGGAAGATAGAAATGCTGAGGACAAACCTTCACTGTGGTGGTCTTATCAAATTTGAAGGCTTTTGTTTGCCCATTCTCCATGTAGACCTTAAGCACATTGGGCAGGAAGAGAAGGGAGTTTCCCTGGGGACACACACACACACACACAAATGGTATGAATTTCAGATTAGAAAAAAAAAAAAAAGTATGTGCTTGAAATGATGAAGCCTGTGTGAGTCATCAGGGTGTGTAGGTGTGTGTGCTTATGCAAGGTGGCCGAACCTGAGTGTGTCCATTGACTAATACTTCCTCGGCAAAGCGCACTTTAACTGGATTTCTTCTCAGGCGAGCTCTCTTTTCTGCCGACATAAACGAGGACTTGGGGTTCTGGGGGGAGGGGGGGATATTGCCCACATACCCTCGTTACCAAAATGTAGGAGCTTCTAGAATGTCATTTCCTATGTATGCACAGTTATGTACTCACCAACATGTTTCTGAGGACCGTCACGGTTACAGAGTCCTGGCACTGCCTAGGAAAAGAGCATATGAGGTTGTAACCCAATTGCATCACTGCGCTGTATGACGGGAGGGGGGGGATTGTGCTCTATCAAATAACTAAATGTTTGGATTTAAGGGCTTGTCCATTTTCCATTCCCAGGTTGTAATGTGACTCGAAATTAGTGCTTTATTAAATCAAGTGCACTTGTTTGGTGAAGCAATTACTATACTATAGCAACGACTAAGGCTACAGCCACACGACAACGGCAACGAGATTTTTTTTTTTAAATATCGCGTCCACATGGGCAACGGATCAGTAAAATTTCAGGTTCATATGGGAACGCAACGCTTGCTGAAAACGATGCAATACACATGCCACACCTCTACGTGCGCTGTAAGACGGTCCCATCGGAGACACCAGAACAATAGAAGAAGTAGACGCATGCGCATAAACCCCTTCTTCTGTAGCATTAGCCACATAAAGCAGTGTTTGGACTAAAGACTCTGCCCTAAGGGCTATTCTCTCACTCTCTCTCTCTCTCACTTTGCACCATTACACAATAAATATTCACAGTGAAAATATTTTGTAAGCGCGTTTCATGAACCAAGTTATAGGATTTGTTGACAACTCGCATCGAGTTCGTTACACTTCTACCCGGTGTGAAGCACTGACAGTCATGTGGTTGTGACGTCATCGTAAACAAATCTGTTCTACTCATCCAGACGACTTCGCAACGGCGCCATTGCCAGATTTTTTCACTCTGGAACCCGTTCTCAAAAGATTTCGTTTTGGGGCACCCAAAACGCCGGTGCCGTGTGGACGCCAGGCCGAAACGATAAACAATTTTATCAGATTCACCTGAATCCGCTGCCGTGTGGACAGGGCCTAAGACTCAGTCACTGTAAGCCTAGAATTTGTCTTACAATTGATATTAACCAGTGTTTGTCAAACAGATACATGTTGTATGCTATATTTAAATGATCCGGTGGCATTTTCCAGTTAGATTTAGTTTGATTTACAACCCCAAGTCCAAAAAAGCTGGGACGCTGTGTAAACCGAAAATAAAAAAGAGGAGAATACTACTGTATGCTCTGGAAATCACAGAAACCCTAGATTTAATTGAAAATAGTACAAAGACAACATATCAAATGTTGAAACTGAGAAATCTTATTGTTTTTTTTTTTTAATATATGCTCATTTTGAATTTAGTGCCAGCAACATGTTTAAAAAAAAATTGGGACGGGGCAACAAAAGACTAGAAAAGTTATGTAATGCTTAAAAAACAAAACAAAACAAAACAAAAAATCCTAATTTGATGAACTGGCAATAGGTCAGTAACCTGATTGGGTATAACAAAAAAAGAGCATCCCAGAGAGGCTGAGTCTCTCAGAAGTAAAGATGGGGAGGGGTTCAGTGCTCTGTGAAAGACTGCATGGGCAAATAGCACAATAATTTTAGAAGAACATAAAATTGCAAAGAATTTGGGGATCACATCATCCATGGTACATACTGGTAATATTGTGTCATTAAAAGATTCAGAGAATCCAGAGAAATCTGTCCTGTGGTCTGACAAATTGAAATTTGAAATTCTTTTTGGAAATCATGGACATTGCGTTCCTCCAGGAGGAGAGGGACCATCCGGCTTGTTATCAGTGCACAGTTCAAAAGCCAGCATCTGTGATGATATGAGGGTGCATTAGTGCACATGACATGGGTAGCTTGTACATCCGGGAAGGCGTCATTAATGCTGAATGATCTATACACGTTTCAGAGCAATATGCCACCATTCAGATGACCTCTTTTTTCACAGGGGACCTTTCTTCTTTCAGCAAGACAATGCCAAACCGCTTTCTGCATGTATTAAAACTGCATGGTTCTGTAGTAAAAGAGTCCGAGTGCTAAACTGGCCTGCCTGCAGTCCAGACCTGTCTCCCATTTAAAACGTATTATGAAGTGCAAAATATGACAAAGGAGACCCAGAACTGTTTGAGCAAATTAAATAGTATATCAGGCAAGAATGGGACAACAGTTCACTTTCAAAACTACAGCAGTTGGTCTCTTCAGTTCCCAAAGGTTTACAGAGTGTTGTTAACAGTACACTGTGTGCACAATTATTAGGCAAGTTGTATTCCTGATGATTAATTTTATTGTTGAACAAATACAGTGCTCTCAGTCAATCCAAATTGATAATAAACCTAAAACCCAAATGTTTAACAGAGGAAAGGGGAGTTTAGGCCTTCTCAGGGGAATATACGGGTACAAGTCCATCCATCCAGCATCTGTAGTCGCTTATCCTGTCCTACAGGGTCACAGGCAAGCTGGAGCCTATCCCAGCTGACTATGGGAGAGAGGCAGGGTACACCCTGGACAAGTCGCCAGGTCATCACAGGGCTGACACAACAAACAACCATTCACACTCACATTCACACCTACGGTCAATTTAGAGCCACCAATTAGCCTAACCTGCATGTTTTTGGACTGTGGGGGAAAACGGAGCACCCGGAGGAAACCCACGCCGACACGGGGAGAACATGCAAACTCCGCACAGAAAGGCCTTCGCCGGCCGCTGCGCTCGAACCCATGACCTCCTTGCTGTGAGGCTACAGTGCTAACCACTACACCACCATGCCGCCGGAATATATAAGTGTGCACAATTATTAGGCAACATTTAGTGTGCAGAATTATTATGCAACTAAATGAAAAGCAAAAATTTTCCCATCTCACGTGTTCATTTTAATTTTTAGAGTAACAAATAAACAACTCAGAATTAACAAATAAACACTTTTGGCATATCAAAAATATTCAGTGACCAATATAGCCACCCTTCTTTTCAATAACTGTCATGAGCCTTCCATCCAGTCTGTTAGTTTTTTTTATTTGTTGACGATCAACTTTTTGTGCAGCAGCAACCACGGCCTCCCAAACGCTGTTCAGAGTGGTGTATTGTCTTCCCTCGCTGTAAATCTCACATTTAAGAAGGGCCCACAAGTACTCAATAGGGTTTAAGTCAGGTGAGGAAGGGGGCCATGTCATTACTCGGTCATCTTTAAGGCCATTGCTGGCTCGCCAAGCAGTGGAGTACTTGAGTGCATGCATTGTCCTGCATAACAATCATAGCCTTCTTGAATGATGCTGACTTTTTCCTGTACCACTGCTTGAAGAATGTATCCACTAGAAACTGGCAGTAGGTTTGGGAGTTGATTTCAAGTCCATCTTCAACCCGAAATGGTCCAACTAGCTCATCCTTAATAATTGCTGGGTTTCAGTCACGTGACTTTTCTTAGCGGTTTTACCGGAAGTGAAATCGCTGGTGGTCTAAAACAGCTGCCGTAGTGCAAACAACTAGCGATAACTTATCAAAGTATGCTTGTAATCTAGTAGCCACTGCTGGCTTTAGATATATTCAGAAGATTGCTATGCACAATGGAATCGACCCCTACAGTCTGGGAAAGAAGGATTTGTCATACGATCTTGAAACCTACCCTTCAGTCGAGTTCCCCAGCATCTCGAACTATCTGGTGTTGCAGACGTCCTTCTACACCGCAAAACAGATGAAAGCGTGGAAGAGTATGGAGGCTTATGACTTTTTCGTATGTGGCTGGGTAAAGGACCTCGCTATCAAGTTGTTGCCGAATGAATCCTGGATTGTTTTTGCCCGTGTAAGAATGTTTTTTTTAAGCCATTTGTTCACGTCTTTACAACGAAGCGCTGCAAGTAAAAGTGTAAACAAACAACAGTTCTCTTGATTCTTGCTTGTGTTGGCTCTTATTTTTCAGGTAAATCATTCACAAAGATCATCAGAAACCCTTTTAAAGACCTGGATCTTAGTTAAACAAGATGGAGAAGAAGTGATCACGGCGCATTGTAACTGTATGGCTGGGTAAGAATTTTGTCACGACGTTCATGCATATGGACTTTGTGAGGAGTAAACAAAGAAACAGCTGGGGACTTTAGCGCTTCGTGACTAAAAAAAAAGTACCATAAAATAACACATAGCAAGAAAAGTACTTGGAAAACACTAAGGACATAGCTGAGAGGGAAATACAAACCTTTCACGAAGTGATCACTGCAAACTCGAGCATGCTTTGACTCGGCTCCCTTCGATTTCAGTGAGAGGTTCAAAAGCCACCTTTCTCGGCATCTTTTTGTGAAATCCTGTGTTCGTTCACCCTTTTTTATTAGTTCACAGGGAACCTTAAAGAAACTTTTATCAGTTTCACGGTTTGATCGATTCGAACAACCTAAAACAATGCAAGTGTAAGGGCCTCTGCATGCTCTTGCGACAAGGCTTTCGCAGATAGCTTTTCGCAGACAGTTGTAATTTATCGTTGAGCGGGGAGTAATAGGCGTGCGCGATGTTATTCACCGCCACAACGCAAGGGGGCGCGAAGTCGCGAAATCGCTAGGAGTAGTTGGTGGGTGTGGTTAGTGGAGTGTTTATCCTCCGGTTACTTATAATGACTAGAACTGGAGTCGTATAGATGTATGTACTTCCTCACTTCCTCGATCAACCGCTCTTCGTGCTGCTCCATCTTCGCTCGTGTTTTTAAAAATGGCGGTCGTGAAAACAAACCAAACCGGGAAAGCAGGGAAGCGGAAGTGCGTGTACAGCGGATGTAGAGTGGACCAATCAGAGCCCTCTTGTCTGCGAGGCTTCTGTGGTGGTCACAATTTTTGGGAGGTGCGCGCAGAGCGTCTGCGAAGGTGGGGGGCTACGCAGACGCCATCTGCAAGGACTGCGTTGTCAGCATAAATTGGCCTTAAGGCATTTTTCATGGAGCAATGCACCTTCTCCGTACAAACACTTTATCAACTGAGCTTTGGTTGACCACCAGCTAAAGTTCTGAATAACTAATGAGGCGGATGTGATGTCACATGAAACCCAGCAATAGCAGCCCATACCAGTACCCCTCCTCCACCTTGCTGGCATCTGAATCGAAGTGGTGCCGTGTGTCCATTAGTTATCCAGCCACGGGCCCATCCATCTGGTCCATCAAGAGTCACTCATTTGATCCGTCCATAAAACCTTTGAAAAATCTGTCTTCAGATATTTCAAGCTGTTTAGAAGTGTAGGCAGGAGCTATAAATACTTCCCAAATATACATTACATATTAGGTTTAATGTAGCCAGCTACTCAAGTTCAACACAACTTAATGTCATTACTTGAATAGCAAGTTAGCAAGCTATATATACATACTGTACTTTGAAGGAACCTGACCATGCATGATGCCAAGGATGGTTCTTAATTCCAGAAAGAAAACCTATTTACCTTATGCTAGAACTGACTGCTCTTTTGCTGTACGTGACATTCATTTCATTTCAAGTTGTAATGGGGGGGAAAAAATGCATGTTGGAATGCAGGTTGAGAGACAGAAGAATACATTTTTACCTAATCATGTTGTCTACATATTCAGGAGACAAGTCGTCAATGGCTTTGTTATTCACTTTCAATACTTGGTCGCCTGGTAAGAGGCGTCCATCTGCTGGTCCTCCTGCAATTTGTACATAAAAAATGGTCACACATGAAAAAGTCAGCAGATATAATATGTGACGGATTACGTGTTATTCTTAAAAACACAGAAAAGACTGAGAAAATAAATTATGGCACTGAGTTGCCTTTCAGTTACAGTGCAAGAACCTTAACAAAGATGCTCGTAATTTTACTGAAAATCACATCAGTATTGTGGTCAGAGGTGGGTACTAATGTGTTACATGAACACTGTTACGTCCCCTTCTGAACGAATCCTAAATAGCATTATAAAGTGCACTAGGTAGGTACGGTTTAGAATGTCAATACGTTATATCCGACATACAGTTCAGTGAACAGGAAGCTGTTTCGGATTTGATCGAGTTGTGCTAGAGAAGTTAAATAAAAAAACTAATTCTGCAAGAAGACAAATGGTTTAGATGGCAGATTGCCATGGATAAAAAAAGGTGAAACATTACGTTGTATGATATAATTACATTAATGCCCCCTCAGGATATTTCTTCCAGCACAACTGCATGTTTTTTGAGGATATTACGTCATTACACAAGATCAATACAGACAATAAAGCATGTCACACATTATTATTAGTAGTAATTCTTATAGTCTTTTCATTTCTTTTGGAGCTTTGTGTACATGAAAGGAAGTTTTGTTTCTTTGCTCTGGATGGAAATATGGCTCATCTATATTTATAACTAAATAAAAAAAAAAAGAGTTCATGTAACTACCTGAAGGTAAGGAAGGAAAGTGGTTCAGCTGTTTACCCGGTTATAACGGCAACCTTGAATACTAGAGACTTTTACGTCAATGCCAGGATTTGAATTGACATTGCAAAATCTGTGCCTTTCCTGGACAGTGCTCTAGACCGCTCAGCCATGGAGGATTGCATCGCAAACTAATGTTATGTAATGTGACACTTATATAGTCCGTATTCAATAGTGCCACACCATGACTGTGGCATCACTACTTGAGGCTGGCACATTAATTACATTCTTAAAAACGCTCAAACTCGGTTAAACATACACATATAGACAGGTGCCTCTGTAGGCTTCAGCCAAAAGGCTGAGCCAAAAAGGAACTTTATGGAAATAAATTTTTTCGCCCTCTGTGTATACTTCTTTCCTCAGACCTTGGACAACCTAACTTTTTTAATTATATGTGGATGAGTACTTACAACCCCAAATCATAACCACCTGGGAACCGCCTTTTCAAATTTCGAACCAATGTATTTTTGGTCAAAATCCTCTGAATGTTTCAAAATCCGGTGAGCGATTCAGAACAGAATCTGTTTCCTGTTGATCGAAAAGGGGTATTTAAGGAGTAAAGATGGGCTGAAGATCTCCAGTTTGTCAACAAATGCATGAGAAAATTATTGAAATGTCTCATCTCATTGTCTCTAGCCGCTTTATCCTTCTACAGGGTTGCAGGCAAGCTGGAGCCTATCCCAGCTGACTACGGGCGAAAGGCGGGGTACACCCTGGACAAGTCGCCAGGTCATCACAGGGCTGACACATAGAGACAAACAACCATTCACACTCATGGTCAATTTAGAGTCACCAGTTAACCTAACCTGCATGTCTTTGGGGGAAACCAGAGCACCCGGAGAACATGCAAACTCCACACAGAAAGGCCCTCGCCGGCCACGGGGCTCGAACCCGGACCTTCTTGCTGTGAGGCGACAGTGCTAACCACTACACCACCGTGCCGCCCTTATTAAAATGTTTAAAAACAAAATGTTCCTCAAAGGAAGATGGGAAGGGATTTGGATATTTCACCCATTATACAGTGCATATCATTATTAAACTATTCAAGGAATCTGGAGGAATTTTGGTGCATAAATGGCAAGGGCGCAAGCCTAATCTGAACAATCGCCAATCCCTCAGACAGCACTGAATCAAGAACTGTCATTCATCCATATCTGATGTAACCACATGGGCTCAGGATTACTTTGACAAACCTTTGTCAAGCACTATAATATGGAATTACAGCCAAAAATGCCAGTTAAAACTTTACTGTGCAAAAAGGAAGCCTTATGTTAACCGTGTCCAGAAGCGCCGTTGACTGCTCTGGGCTTGGGGGCATCTGGGATGGACCATCACACAGTGGATACATGTATTGTGGTCAGACGAATCAGCATTCAAGTTCTTTTGTGGAAGAAATGGAACCTGTGCGCGCTGGGTCAAAAATGGAAAGAACCATTCAGACTGTTACATTGCATTACCTTAATGGCATTTAGCAGACGCTCTTATCCAGAGTGATGTACAACATACCCAGAGCAGCCTGGGGAGCAGTTGGGGGTTAAGTGCCTTGCTGAAGGGCACTTCAGGAAATTGAACCAGCAACCTTTTGGTCCCAGAGCTGCTTCTCTGGCCATTAGCCCATGGCTTCCTCTACCGATTGTTACCGGTAACAAGTCCAAAAGCCAGGGTCTGTCATGGTATGGGGTTGTGTCAGTGCCCTTGGAAAAGGTAACTTACATTTCTGTGATGGCAGCATGAATGCAGAAAAGCACATTGAAATTTTGGACCAACATATGTTGCCTTCAAGACAACATTTTTTCCAGGGATAGTTCAACAAGACAATGCAAAACCACATTCTGCATTCTACAAAGGCATGGCTGTGGAAGGAGAGGGTGTCTGTCCCCTCTGTCCCAAATAGAGAATGTGTGGTGAATTTTGAAACAAAAAAATATGACAATGATGATCCCATACTCTTGGACACCTTAATGGTGATGATACACGGGGCAACTTTTTGGGCAATGTTGCCGAGCAATGTTGCTGGGCAATTGCGTTTTGACTCTTTTCTATTGAGATTGGGCAACATTGTTTCTTTCTGAATGGTTTTGATAATCTCTGGCAACTTTTTGAGATAAGCCAATCAGAACGCGAGTATCGAGTCATGTGACCTCCGGTGAGGTTCGGATCAGAAATTTCAAACAAATATGGCGGCCGCTCGGTGGAGTGAAGAGATGGAGAGACTCCTCATCTGTTTTTACGCCGGTAAGTTGTTATTTTAATATTCTATATGGAGGAATTTACCTCACCAAAGCTCTAAAAAACAACAGACAGCTTGATTAAATGGTCACAGCAAAAATTAAGACATCGATTTTTTTTAGCTAACTGTAAACTGCCGTTGCTAACTGTTGTTGCCCATTGTTAGTTGCCCTGAAAAGTTGCCCTGTGTCTCACCTAGTTGCCCGTTGCCAGCAACATTGCTCGGCAACATTGCCCAAAAAGTTGCCCCGTGTATCATCACCATAAGACCTGTTTGCAGGAAGAATGGGAACAAAATAACACCTGAAACGCTTCATCACTTGGTGTCTTCCGTCCCTAAACATCTTTTAAGTGTTGTGAGAAGGAATGGCAACATTACAAAGAATGCTTTACCGTCCTGACTTTTTTGAAATGTGTTGCAAGATTCAAAATTGTAATGTGTTAATTTGGAAAATAAATACATAAGAAAGCGTTAAAACGCCAAATAATACGCTGTTGTATTGTTTTGAGAGCAATACAGGTCAAAAATGCTTTACAAATCATTGTTTTAATTTTAACATACTGTCCCAACTTTTTTTTTCTGATTTGGGGTTGTACATTTGAGTCATTACTTATGCAGCGATAATGACCAGAATACTGCAAGATGTTCAGTATTCTGGTCAGACATGTTTGTCTTTAGGTCAGAATAAGATGACACGCTTATAAACATGCAGACAATATATGCTCACACACAGTTCACCCTCCTGCTGTAAAAACACTCCCTCCATCCATGCTATCTCTTGGCCCTCTTTGCCCGACTGCACATTGCTCTGCGTTTGTATCTCTCTGTCTTTCTCACTTCGGTTCTAGGCCAAAATGTGCCTTGGCAACAAGCGTGCGTACACACACACACACACACGCACAAATCTTCTTATGTCTCCCCCCTTTTCTCTCTCTCTCTCCCTCTCTCTCTCTCCCCTAAAATGTAATTATCAGGCTAGAGGGCAGCAAGTTTCTCCCACTGGGCTCTGATCAGCTGTTTCTGCCGCAGAAACGGAGGTGTCAGCATGCTGCTTCCCCGACAGTGAGGAAGTATGTGTGCATATATGTGGGTGTGTACAAAAGCGAGAGCCTATTTAAACGAAAGGACACGGCTTATATCTGTAAAAAAAAAAAATACAGAGCCAAGTTAGTGGTGTATGTGTGTGAGTGAATGTGTCAGACTGTGTGTGCGGTGTGTACATGTACACCCTTCCCTGAGTGCACCTGCATCTTAAAGAATGGAAGAAAGAAGAGACGAGAAGCAGCTGGCTCTCACTGCTCTCTGAACTTGACAAGCAGGAAACGCAATCACCCAAACCAAACAGACACACGGAAAAGAGATAATTGCATGTGACCAATTTAGACGTTTCTGTCTCTTAAACATACATACATGCAAAAGTGATTAAGCGTGTGTTCACTGTAACCCTGGTAACGATAATTTAAAAAAAAAAAGGTTGAATGTGATTTGATGTGGCGCACAGCTGGATGCTTCACACGGAGAGGGAGAAGTATTCATGACAGCCACACACACACACAGAGCAACCTATAAGACAGACAGAGTAAATGTCAGACTGTCTGTAGACGAGAAGCAGCCAGATTGCTTGGCCCTACCAGTGCCATTGTTTTTCGATGAAAAGAGCATCTAACCAAATTCAACTTTGACCCTGTTTGCTGCTGGTCTTTTAAAGCAGCTTGTTTATGGAATCAATTTTGTGCCAAAATGTTCATACAATACTTCTGAAATATCAAACAAAGACGATAAATCAAAATTAAAAAAAGTCAATTTTTTTAGACTGGCAAATTCGTGTAATCGTGCAAAATATCAGTCTATTACTCTTCAGAAACCTTTTATTTTTGTTCCGCGTCTTTCTCAGTTTTGTTTGACGTAATTTATTTTGGTTGCGATTCCAGCTTTCTCGTTTGCGCTCCCTGACTTTTTGCTTGCAGTTTTGGCACAAACTTCACATGTGGGTGGGCTGTCCAGGAATGCGTTCCCATTGGGTAACTTGTGTTTAACTGACAGCTACGCTCAGCCATTCCCTACTCGGATTTTGGCGGACTGTTTGACGAGTGACCGATCCATTGACGGTAAACAAGGATCGAGTGGACTTCAGTGGTGATTATGATATTGAATTAATTCAACAAAGTGTAAGTGCGGGACAAATGTGTTGTACGTGTTGCAGTAGTGCACATTATGCAGGCGTGTTTAATGTTAGCAAGACAGCTATTATATTGGGTAGTGGAGCTAAGGCTAACATTTGACTTGCCAAGAAACACCTGCATAATGTGCACTACTGCAACACATACAACACATTTGTTTTCCTCTCTCCAAACATAACGCTTCTCATTGAAACCAAAAAGTTCTATTTTGGTCTCATCCGTCCACAAAACATTTTTCCAATAGCCTTCTAGCTTGTCCACGTGATCCTTAGCAAACTGCAGACGAGCAGCAATGTTCTTTTTGGAGAGCAGTAGCTTTCTTCTTGCAACCCTGCCATGCACACCATTGTTGTTCAGTGTTCTCCTGATGGTGGACTCATGAACATTAACATTAGCCAATGTGAGAGAGGCCTTCAGTTGCTTAGAAGGTCCTTTGTGACCTTTGTGACCTTTGTGTCCTGGGGTCCTTTGTGACCTCGCCGACTATTACACGCCTTGCTCTTGGAGTGATCTTTGTTGGTCGACCACTCTTGGGGAGGGTAACAACGGTCTTGAATTTCCTCCATTTGTACACAATCTGTCTGACTGTGGATTGGTGGAGTCCAAACTCTTCAGAGATGGTTTTGTAATCTTTTCCAGCCTGATGAGCATCAACAATGCTTTTTCTGAGGTCCTCAGAAATCTCCTTTGTTCGTGCCATGATACACTTCCACAAACGTGTTGTGAAGATCAGACTTTGATAGATCACTGTTCTTTAAATAAAACAGGGTGCCCACTCACACCTGATTGTCATCCCATTGATTGAAAACACCTGACTCTAATTTCACCTTCAAATGAACTGCTAATCCTAGAGGTTCACATACTTTTGCCACTCACATATGTAATATTGGATCATTTTCCTCAATAAATAAATGACCAAGTATAATATTTTGTATTATTTGTTTAACTGGGTTCTCTTTATCTACTTTTAGGACTTGTGTGAAAATCTGATGATGTTTTAGGTCATATTTATGCAGAAATATAGAAAATTCTAAAGGGTTCACAAACTTTCAAGCACCACTGCACTAACCATATCCCTGTAAAATACTTGCAAAATATGTATGAAATTTCCCTCCAGGCACATTGTGGTGCAGTGGGAGCATGCTGGGCCCAAAACCCAGAGGTTGATGGATGGAAACCGTCCTCTGCTAGTTCTGGGATTTCCCTCCAGATGTATGTCTGCTTGGCTTTCTCTGTTACACTCTGTAGTATGCTGCCTGGCTCTGTAACATAACTACATGGTGTAGTTATGCAGAGCATGAGAATTGATCAGCAAATTATGGGCAGCAGAGACAATATTTAAAAACAAACAAACAAACAAACAAAAAAACCCGCTTGAGCATTGCAAGGCAAGTTTTATTTTTCTTTTCCTGGGATCGAGTAGCCGGCACAGACCGTCTGTGTAGTTGGAGAAAACTGCCAGGTGCCGGCGCTTCTGGACACCTCTGCTTGTACATTATGCATATTACCTCAGCCAGGGGCAGCAATAAAAAAATTCTACCCTGAACCCTGGACACCACTTGAGACACGACTCGGTGTGGTCCTGTAACAAAACTGCACTGGAATAAAATATTTCTCGTGCCCTCTTCCCTTTTCCGCCGGCCAACCAGGCAGCACTTTTCTCATGAATATTCATTCACAAAAGGCAGTTCTCAAGCCATGAGTGAAGATACACAGATGAGGGGGTGGTATAATTCTAATGATTGAAAGAGGAGCCAAATCTGAATGGCTTGTTGAAGTCCATGTTTTCTGAAATAGGCAGCACAAAAGAAACTGACTGTGTTGTCTTATTTCAGAGTGTGTAGGTTGGTAGGCACTCCAGATACCCAAATGTGTGTGCACAAGCACTGAAAAAGTTAGTTTTTCATAATATGTCCACTTTAATACACACTACTCATCTACAGTGAAGACACAGCACTGTTATGTGATATTTATGACAAGGGTCTATTGCTGTCTAGACTACTCGCTCATCTCTGAATTGTGGTTTCTTCTTTCTGGCTACAGATTCAGATTTCCAGTGGCAAAATGTATCCATCCATCCATTATCCGTAACCGCTTATCCTGTGCAGGGTCACAGGAAAGCTGGAGCCTATCCCAGCTGACTATGGGTGAGAGGTGGGGTACACCCTGGACAAGTCACCAGATCATCACAGGGTTGACACATACAGTTAGGTCCATATATATTTGGACACTGACACAAATTTTGTTTTTTTACCTGTTTACTGAAACATATTCAAGTTATAGTTATATAATGGACATGTATATAAAGTCCAGACTTTCAGCTTTCATTTGAGGGTATCCACATTAAAATTGGATGAAGGGTTTAGGAGTTTCAGCTCCATAACATGTGCCACCCTGTTTTTAAAGGGACCAAAAGTAATTGGACAATTGACTCAAAGGCTATTTCATGGGCAGGTGTGGGCAATTCCTTCGTTATGTCATTCTCAATTAAGCAGATAAAAGGCCTGGAGTTGATTTGAGGTGTGGTGCTTGCATTTGGAAGATTTTGCTGTGAAGAAAACATGGGGTCAAAGGAGCTCTCCATGCAGGTGAAACAAGCCATCCTTAAGCTGCGAAAACAGAAAAAACCCATCTGAGAAATTTCTACAATATTAGAAGTGGCAAAATCTACAGTTTGGTACATCCTGAGAAAGAAAGAAAGCACTGGTGAACTCATCAATGCAAAAAGACCTGGACGCCCACAGAAGACAACAGTGGTGGATGATCGCAGAATAATTTCCATGGTGAAGAGAAACCCCTTCACAACAGCCAACCAAGTGAACAACACTCTCCAGGAGGTAGGCGTATCAATATCCAAATCTACCATAAAGAGAAGACTATGAAAATAAATACAGAGGGTTCACTGCACAGTGCAAGCCGCTCATAAGCCTCAAGAATAAAAAGGCTAGATTGGACTTTGTTAAAAAAGCATCTAAAAAAGCCAGCACAGTTCTGGAAGAACATTCTTTGGACAGATGAAACCAAGATCAACCTCTACCAGAATGATGGCAAGAAAAAAGTATGGCGAAGGCGTGGTACAGCTCATGATACAAAGCATACCACATCATCTGTAAAACACGGTGGAGGCAGTGTGATGGCTTGGGCATGCATGGCTGCCAGTGGCACTGGGTCACTAGTGTTTATTGATGATGTGACACAGGACAGAAGCAGCTGGTTGAATTCTGAGGTATTCAGAGACGTACTGTGTGCTCAAATGCAGCCAAATGCAGCCAAACTGATTGGTCGGCATTTCATAATACAGAGGGACAATGACCCAAAACATAAAGCCAAAGCAACCCAGGAGTTTATTAAAGCAAAGAAGTGGAATATTCTTGAATGGCCAAGTCAGTCACCTGATCTCAACCCAGTTGAGCATGCATTTCACTTGTTAAAGACTAAACTTCAGACAGAAAGGCCCACAAACAAACAGCAACTGAAAACCGCTGCAGTAAAGGCCTGGCAGAGCATTAAAAAGGAGGAAATGCAGCGTCTGGTGATGTCCATGAGTTCAAGACTTCAGGCAGTCATTGCCAACAAAGGGTTTTCAACCAGGTATTAGAAATGAACATTTTATTTACAATTATTTAATTTGTCCAATTACTTTTGAGCCCCTGAAATGAAGGGATTGTGTTTAAAAAACGCTTTAGTTCCTCACATTTGTATGCAATCATTTTGTTCAACCCACTGAATTAAAGCTGAAAGTCTGAACTTCAACTGCATCTGAATTGTTTTGTTCACAATTCATTGTGGTAATGTACAGAAACAAAATTAGAAAAATGTCGTCTCTGTCCAAATATTTATGGACCTAACTGTAGAGACAAACAACCATTCACACCTACGGTCAATTTACAGCCACCAATTAACCTAACCTGCATGTCTTTGGACTGTAGGGGAAACCGGAGCACCCGGAGGAAACCCATGCAGACACGGGGAGAACATGCAAACTCCGCACAGAAAGGCCCCTGTCAGCTACTGGGCTTGAACCCAGAACCTTCTTGCTGTGAGGCGACAGTGCTAACCACTACACCACCATGCCACCCTGGCAAAATATAAGGAATAGGAAAACTCCTTCATGTTTATACACGCCAGAGGGTTGCAACACTTGCTTTTTAATTCCAGCTGAACTGAATGCATTACGTCTACTGTGATGCATTTGCTTTATATGTATATTACAACCTGATTACAACACAGATTTAATTTCCAGGAAGAACAGGATAAGTTGAAGGAATCTGTATTGCGTGCCCAATCTCAGGTGGTCCATAATTGGGGTTTTGATGTTGTGGTGTCCCATTAAGGGTGTATTCCTGCTGCGTGCCCAGTGTTCCCACGATAATGCAGTTACAGTGATGATTGGACGAATAAATGTGTGTAACACCAATAAGCTTGAGTTCATATTGCACTGATGCACTGGGGTAAAGTATAATCACTACTAGTAAATACTGATTATAGTTACTGGGTTTCTTTTTGGATACCTGGAATAATGTCCCTGACCAGCAGGGGGAGCTGTGTGGAGAGTGTAAAGCCATGTGAGTCCAGCACAGCATCTCTGATCACCTCCACTGTCTCCTTCACTGGGAAATGCTGTTGGCCGCCATCGTCTGAACGGCCCGACTTCCTGTCCCCCAGAATACGCTCCCTTTAAGAAACAGCACAATGGAAGACAGGTAAGCTCTCTCTCTCTCTCTCTCTCTCTCTCTCTCTCTCTGTGTGTGTTTGGCATATGGCATATACACTCACAGCCCTTTTCATGACAAAGTATTGATGTATATTCTCTGACTGTTATCTGGCAGAGTTGCTTCACTTTCAGTAACAAAATATAACCAAGAAATGGTGACATTCGAGGGATGTAATGTAGACTATAACAAAACGAGCAACTCAAGTAAAATAAGATGTGAACAGTGCTACGGAGTGTTAACTATTCTTGTAAAGTTTTAGCGATTTTGTGAAATTATATATACATATCTTAACGGTTCAGATAGGAAACAACTATTCAACTGTCAATTAGTTAAATAACAGCTACATACGGTATCTAGTGCTTAAGAAACTTTCTTAAAACATCTCCACACAGAATAAACACCATCTACTGTATTGTGTGTAACTGAACTATGCGTATCGTATTGTGTGTACAAAATCTGAAAGAGTTGACACTGGATGGTGAAACATGTCCTCAGTGCTGTTAAAAGAACTTAAGAAATCCACTGCAGTTTGCATTTTTATTTATCCACATTAAGAAGTGCCCACATGTAATAGTCGCAGGGTTCTACAGGGTTGCAGGCAAGCTGGAGCCTATCCCAACTGACTACGGGCGAAAGGCGGGGTACACCCTGGACAAGTCGCCAGGTCATCACAGGGCTGACACATAGACACAGACAACCATTCACACTCACATTCACACCTACGCTCAATTTAGAGTCACCAGTTAACCTAACCTGCATGTCTTTGGACTGTGGGGGAAACCGGAGCACCCGGAGGAAACCCACGCGGACACGGGGAGAACATGCAAACTCCGTACAGAAAGGCCTTCGCCGGCCACGGGGCTCGAACCCGGACCTTCTTGCTGTGAGGTGACAGCGCTAACCACTACACCACCGTGCCGCCCTAATTCAATGTTTTTTTCTTTATTTTTATGAATTAAAAGACACTTCATGTCTTAAAGTAATGATGGACGTCGTTTCTCTTTACCTAGTTGAGCGGTTCTTGACATAATATGGATTACTACAGTTGTGGAACAGAACTATTTACTGTGTTTTTATTATTTACTGTTTGATGTCAAATGCATTACGTAAAGTGAATGTAATACCTTATTGTAATGCTTTAAAATGAATATCATTAGTAATGACCAAAATGAATTAATAAAGCAGGGGGAAAATTATAATAAAATATCAATAAATCGCGGTGTCCGGATCCCGGAAAAAAAGACAGCCTTGCCCCAGGGCTAATCTCGCATAACGTCACACGTGGGATCCCAGTTATCTGGGTCATTTCCATTCATCTGACTCCATGCTTGCTTACTCACTGGAATTGGATATTGTTGATGGAATCTTACAAAAATAACAATGAGAAAGTGCTGCGTTGTGTTTGGATGTTCAAATCCATATACAACAGGACATTCAGTTCATGAATTTCTGAGAAATTACACTAATCTAAAGCGACAGTGGGTGAAGTTTGTGCAAATGAAGCGGGCAGATTTCGTGTCGCCACCGGAGAAGAGTCAAGTGGGAATTTGTGAGCAGCATTTCGACAAGAAGTGCTATGAAGGGCAGGTGTTCTTGATGGAACAGATGACAGGCCAGAAGAGAAAAAAAAATCTCTTGAAACCAGGAAGTGTGCCAACTATACAGACTGGCTGACAATGACCACACTGGCACTTGAAATATACCATATATACACAAATATTACAAATACACGTAGCTTGGTGAAATATAGATTAGAGCCCTGGACTCCCGCGGGACTCGCGGGACCCGCCGCAAAGCAGTGCGGCGCAGGACAAATTTTGAAAGCTCATTGCGGGCGCGGGCGGGACCGGAAGTGCACATATGCGCGCGCGGGCGGGAGCGGGAGTGCACATATGCGGCGCGGGTGGGAGCGGTGATAAGCTGCAGTCCCGCTAACTAAAAACGTGCTTGAAATAAAATTTATAAATTATTAATTTATGTCTATCATATATAATTTGTGCTGGATATTTTATTTGGTATTAATAAAAACATTTTAAGATGCCTAAATTTGCAGAGAAAGTCAGATTGCCAGATTGAGTGAGAAATGGCATCTTAAACTTGCCATTGATCACCCTAAGGGGAAATTCTTTGATCACTCTAATAACTCGCAGTTCACACCCAGCTAGTAAGAGAACCATGAGTGAATTGATTTATTTGTTGCGTTAGTCTACAACTTTAATCAGAGAGACAGGTTACACAGTGACGGTAGGCTTGGCTCAATGCTATCCCAGAAATCCTTCCTGTAATATGCAAATTTGGCCGCCTCTGATTGGACAGCCAAATTTGCATATTACAGGAAGGATTTCTGGGATAGCATTGAGCCAAGCCTACCGTCACTGTGTAACCTGTCTCTCTGATTAAAGTTGTAGACTAACGCAAGCAGGAAATCAATTCATTTCTTTTACTAACTCTGCTTTGCAATAAAAAAAAATAAAAGAAAAAACATTGGTACAAAGCAAGCCCATTCACTTTTTTATGCTGATCAGAGAATTACAATGGTTTCTCATGTGATAAAAATGTGTGATTTGCGATTAAATATTTTAATCGTTTGACAGCACTAATTATTATTATCAGAGATACTACATGCTGAATTCAGAAACAAGGTAAACAATAACAAACGTGAGCTGTAGATATTTATGCTCAAATCCACTCAAAGTAGGGGGCGGGGCACCATCACGCTGTGTCAAGACAAGAACTTTCCTGAGAAATAACGCGAACGTCTGCATCATGCAGGATTTGCGGGCGGGAGCGGGACAAAATATGGCAGGCGCGGGCGGGAGCGGGACTGAAAATCATAATTTTTTTGTGGGTGCGGGTGGGAGCGGGACTGAAAATCATAATTCTTTGCGGGCGCGGGCGGGACTGAAAAATCCGACCCGCGCAGACCTCTAATATAGATCTACATGTATCAGATATATACACGCATGTACACTGATACATCATAACATGCACAGTTGCACACCATGCAGTTGCTGGACACTAGAGTCTAGACCCACTGTTTACCAGTGTTTACTGCACATATATCCACACATGACTAGGCCTACTAATAATAAATCTGATTCATCAAGTGTTCATCACCACCAGAACGACCGCATGGGAATTACTGGAGCAAAAAAGAAAGCCGTTTATTTCATAAAATGACATCTGATCTGACGTTTGGACGGTTCGTCGATTCCCTGATTATCACCCACTTCATATTTTCTTTCAATAATTACACTGAATAAATGTACGTTTTAAAGATTATATTTCTGCATTTATTAAGGTACATGTAAATATTTTCCCTATATTTTGCAGACGAAGCTTAGAATAAAGATCCACAAACCGATCTGTTTCTCCAATTCTCTCTGGCTGGTGGTACGCTATCGGTGGTGAGTGGGACTGTTGTGAACTGACTGAACTGGCATCTGTTTCTCGTCTTGGAGGCTCGAAAAGATAACCATTTACTCTGGAATATCCTTGATAATCATCTGCCCCTTCATCCGACATATAAGAATCCCAATCACGATCAGAATTCTCTTCAAAACGTGATTCCATATCGAGACTGGTCTAACCACTGCTGCGCACGGGAACTAAATTGATACCTGAAATTGTTACATGTGTGACGTCATGCACCCCTTCAGGATCTTCCGGTTCAGTTTCGGCAGATTCCGTGAAAATCGGTTGATCTTATTGATTTTCGGTTAATTTATGGTCTTTTGGATCAGCTACGGTTCAAAAACACATGGTCAATCAACATGATTGTTGATTTGTACAAGGAAAAAAAAAAGTGTGGTTTAGGGACATTGACCAAGTGCATTTTGCCCTTAAGGTGTGATAAACGAATTTAAGGAGTGTGTGCACATTTTACAAAAACAGCACTGTCAGCAGCTAAACATCCTCCACTGGAACACAGTAATCTTGGTGTATGGTAATCAGCGAGTTGGCTAAGAGTTAAATATGAATACAGCTGACCTGCATACACAATGAGCAAAACACACACAAAACGCAATGCTGTCGGTCTACTTGACAAATGATTAGCACACTGTACTGTGAGATAGCAAACAAGAATAAAGGCAAATACAGAGAAATCTATGGCTGTGTTTACACAGTGGGGTGTTCATGTCAGATTTAGCTTTGTGCTTTCTGTGGTTACACTTACAGCGAAAAGCTCTTGGGTGACAACATTCATAGATAGGTTAATTAATTACATGCGAGAAGTTTACCTGCTGAGGGAGTCTCGTGATCGGCGCAGCCATCTCCCCACCACCTGCTCTACCCGACGCACCCTACGCGGGGAGCGACTCCTACTCCTCTCTCTTTCCTCCATCTAAATGACTGACAGAGAGAGCGAAGAGGTTAGAGAGATATACGGACTGATGGGAAAACAGATGACAAGTTCTTTTGCTTATGATCCAAAACAGACTTTAATTCTCCTCAACTCCTAAATACACACACACACACACACACACACACACATTCTCTGACTTGTCTATTACTCCTTATGTGTTTTACGTAACCAACAGTGAGATCTTGCATTCAGACGACATCATAGATCACACTGAAGACAAACAGGCTCTCACATAAGCTCGGAAGCATAAGCATAAACGCGTTCATTCTGGGGGTGACGCATATACAGTGCATGAGCCGACACATTTTCTCACACACATACACACACCCTTCACCCATTTTCTGTACCGCTATACATGTGTCTCAGCCATAAGAATACAAAACACACACATTGCTATATGATTTTCCCATCAGCAAGCAGCAATACCAGGGGGCTGTAAAAGCGTCAGTCGCTGATAAATAGACCACTCTCAGCACTCTGCTAAACCACAGCTACAATATCACTGCATGTCTTAACTGTGATTAAATATGATTAATTGACGTGCTGACGAAACTAAGTAATCAATGAGCCTTTACTCCTGCTGTAGAACTGCAGTCAATCACTGTAAAGAGTGCAAAGTGGAGAGAGATCGAGAAGATAGTTAAGAGAGAGAGAGAGATATTCAGAGCTTCATTGTGGCTATTACATAATGTGCTCACTTATAAGGTTTATGTTTTAGTCTGTCTTGTATTTGAAACGGTATCAGACATTTTTTCCCCTGTACATGTAGATCATTATTGCAACTCCCAACCATAATCTATAGATCAAATTTATTAGTTGTTGGTTTTAATGACAAGCTAGGTCTTGAAACAAGCTCGAACACAATACGGTTTTGGAACCGATTCGTTTTTGCTTTGGTAATTTGCATGTTTAGATTTGCATAAGGAAATGGATATGATTTGATTGGGTAATATTAGGCGTTTAAAACAGCAATCTGGAGTTTGTTGATGAATTGAGGACAGAATAATGTTGGAAAATAGCCATTGGGTGTCTTGGATTATGCCGAGAGAGAGAGAGAGAGAGAGAGAGAGATGTCAAGAACTCCTCAAGTAAATACAGGCACAAAGAGACAGGGAGCAACAAAGAAAAAAAAAAGCAGAAAGAAAGAGTCCATTCATAGTTTAATGCGACAAAAAAAAAGCCTCCTCCCATTCAAATTTGCTCAGTGTCATGGCGGCTGACCTCTACATCATGCCCTGCATCAGTGATTTCTGTACTGCTGTGGGACAAAAAGAACGAAAAGAAAACTTTGCAACTGACCTGGGAAACTTTTACAAAGATTACCTACATTTGTGCTTGAAAGTTTGTGAACCCTTTAGAATTTTCTATATTTCTGCATAAATATGACCTAAAACATCACCAGATTTTCACACAAGTCCTAAAAGTAGATAAAGAGAACCCAGTTAAACAAATGAGACAAAAATATTATACTTGGTCATTTATTTACTGAGGAAAATGATCCAATATTACATATCTGTGAGTGACAAAAGTATGTGAACCCTTGCTTTCAGTATCTGGTGTGACCCCCTTGTGCAGCAATAACTGCAACTAAATGTTTCCGGTAACTGTTGATCAGTCCTGCACACCGGCTTGGAGGAATTTTAGCCCATTCCTCCCTACAGAACAGCTTCAACTCTGGGATGTTGGTGGGTTTCCTCACATGAACTGCTTGCTTCAGGTCCTTCCACAACATTTCGTTTGGATTAAGGTCAGGACTTTGACTTGGCCATTCCAAAACATTAACTTTATTTTTCTTTAACCATTCTTTGGTAGAATAACTTGTGTGCTTAGGGTCGTTGTCCTGGTGTATGACCCACCTTCTCTCGAGATTCAGTTCATGGACAGATGTCCTGACATTTTCCTTTACAATTCACTGGTATAATTCAGAATTCATTGTTCCAACAATGATGGCAAGCCGTCCTGGCCCAGATGCAGCAAAACAGGCCCAAACCATGATCCTACCACCACCATGTTTCACAGATGGGATAAGGTTCTCATGCTGGAATGCAGTGTTTTCCTTTCTCCAAACATAACACTTGTCATTTAAACCAAAAAAGTTCTATTTTGGTCTCATCCGTCCACAAAACATTTTTCCAATAGCCTTCCGGCTTGTCCACGTGATCTTTAGCAAACTGCAGATGAGTAGTAATGTTCTTTTTGGAGAGCAGTGGCTTTCTCCTTGCAACCCTGCCATGCACACCATTGTTGTTCGGTCTTCTCCTGATGGTGGACTCATGAACATTAACATTAGCCAATGTGAGAGAGGCCTTCAGTTGCTTAGAAGTTACCCTGGGGTCCTTTGGGACCTCGCAGACTATTACACGCCTTGCTCTTGGAGTGATCTTTGTTGGTCGACCACTCCTGGGGAGGGTAACAATGGTCTTGAATTTCTTCCATTTGTACACAATCTGTCTGACTGCGGATTGGTGGAGTCCAAACTCTTTAGAGATGGTTTTGTAACCCTTTCCAGCCTGATGAGCATCAACAATGCTTTTTCTGAGGTCCTCAGAAATATCCTTTGTTCGTGCCATGATACACTTCCACAAACGTGTTGTGAAGATCAGACTTTGATAGATCCCTGTTCTTTAAATAAAACAGGGTGCCCACTCACACCTGATTGTCATCCCATTGATTGAAAACACCTGACTCTAATTTCACCTTCAAATTAACTGCTAATCCTAGAGGTTCACATACTTTTGCCACTCACAGATATGTAATATTGGATCATTTTCCTCAATAAATAAATGACCAAGTATAATATTTTTGTCTCATTTGTTTAACTAGGTTCTCTTTATCTACTTTTTGGACTTGTGTGAAAATCTGGTGATGTTTTAGGTCATATTTATGCAGAAATATAGAAAATTCTAAAGGGTTCATAAACTCTCAAGCACCACTGTACCTACCTACCAAACACTTGTAGCTTTTAAACATGAACCCAATGTGTAATCAGAGCACACAACGCTGAACAGTGGCAAACAAGCCTCTCTCAAACCCTGCTTTAGTTCAGACATTGCTGATGCGCTTGCATACAAACATACACAACACATGACCCGTGACCCACTCAACAGTGTGTGTGCTTAGTATTAGAGGATTAACCTGCATTTTCCTGCATGATTTGACAGCAGCGCTTCTTCCTTTGTGCTGATCCACATCGACCTGGACAGAGCTGATGTGATGTGCAACTGCTTTCCATCAGTCACTCCCTAATTACTGTTCTACTGTGTAATGAAGGAAGCTCCTCTGTGTTTGTGTGCCGTCAGGTGGCATAAAGGTACAGATCCAAATGCTTTTCCAATTAAAGGAAAGTGTTTTAGTCTTGTCTCTATGTAACATATCTGCAGTCTATGTACGATTATCACAGACAATAAATTTCAACATGTCACCCTGTACACAAAAAGAAACCATAATGAAAAAAAATGTTCAGTAAAACTCACTTGGAATGGCAGTTTTAAACTGTCACTGTCAATAAACAATTTAATTTTTTTTCGTGGTGCGGTTTCCATCAAATCCCGCGCTCTGATTGGCTGGCGAGCGGGTCCGTATCCTACAGTACGGACCCCAGTTACAAACCTCTGGCGACTCGCTCGTTCACAACAACAAACATAGTAGAATTTTTTGTCAACATTTATCTTTTTTTATAAGATTATCAAAAATCTTATAAATTTTTGCCAGCATTTCTCAGGAAAATAGTATTAATTTTACATCATGGATAATGATAATGACAGTGTTCACAGCGAAAGCGAGTTTTACTACCCCAAGGAAGAAGAAATAAAAGAACACATTTCAGGAGAAAGCTAAAAACCTCTCACTTGCTAACGCCGAGCAAAAACATGGCTGAATCCTGAATGACTCAATTTTGTATAAATAGGGGACTACATAGGTGGCAAAATGTAGTTTTTTTCCTGCCATGGAAGTGCACTTGCATACAGAGGAGGAAGCAATTTGCATTACAGCCGTGAATGAGGATTCAAAATGGCGTCTTGGCTTGGTTTTCCCTTTTGGGCGCTCTTGTTTTCTGTTAGAATTTGGTAAAGAAAAAAAATTATTTACCAGCTTAAGGTCGGTCTGTATGGTGAAATACCGTGACCTCGGCCTTGAATACTGACCTCGGCCCAGAGGGCCTCGCTCAGTACTTTCAAGACCTCAGTCACAGTATTTCACGATACGGACTTCCCAGCTGGTAAATAATATATATATATATATGCAAGATATTTTCAGAAATTCTTCAGTCAAATACACTCATGTCACTTTAATAGGAACACCTGTACCCCTGCTCATTCAACCAATCATCAGGGTCAACAAAACTAAAACTAGCAGTGAAAAAATAATTTTGTTAACTGAACTAACTACAACCCCGATTCCAAAAAAGTTGGGACAAAGTACAAATTGTAAATAAAAATGGAATGCAATGATGTGGAAGTTTCAAAATTCCATATTTAATTCAGAATAGAACATAGATGACATATCAAATGTTTAAACTGAGAAAATGTATCATTTAAAGAGAAAAATTAGGTGATTTTAAATTTCATGACAACAACACATCTCAAAAAAGTTGGGACAAGGCCATGTTTCCCACTGTGAGACATCCCCTTTTCTCTTTACAACAGTCTGTAAACGTCTGGGGACTGAGGAGACAAGTTGCTCAAGTTTAGGGATAGGAATGTTAACCCATTCTTGTCTAAAGTAGGATTCTAGTTGCTCAACTGTCTTAGGTCTTTTTTGTCGTATCTTCCGTTTTATGATGCACCAAATGTTTTCTATGGGTGAAAGATCTGGACTGCAGGCTGGCCAGTTCAGTACCCGGACCCTTCTTCTACGCAGCCATGATGCTGTAATTGATGCAGTATGTGGTTTGGCATTGTCATGTTGGAAAATGCAAGGTCTTCCCTGAAAGAGACGTCGTCTGGATGGGAGCATATGTTGGTCTAGAACCTGGATATACCTTTCAGCATTGATGGTGTCTTTCCAGATGTGTAAGCTGCCCATGCCACATGCACTAATGCAACCCCATACCATCAGAGATGCAGGCTTCTGAACTGAGCGCTGATAACAACTTAGGTCGTCCTTCTCCTCTTTAGTCCGAATGACACGGCGTCCCTGATTTCCATAAAGAACTTCAAATTTTGATTCGTCTGACCACAGAACAGTTTCCCACTTTGCCACAGTCCATTTTAAATGAGCCTTGGCCCAGAGAAGACGTCTGCGCTTCTGGATCGTGTTTAGATATGGCTTCTTCTTTGAACTATAGAGTTTTAGCTGGCAACGGCGGATGGCACGGTGAATTGTGTTCACAGATAATGTTCTCTGGAAATATTCCTGAGCCCATTTTGTGATTTCCAATACAGAAGCATGCCTGTATGCGATGCAGTGCCGTCTAAGGGCCCGAAGATCACGGGCACCCAGTATGGTTTTCCGGCCTTGACCCTTACGCACAGAGATTCTTCCAGATTCTCTGAATCTTTTGATGATATTATGCACTGTAGATGATGATATGTTCAAACTCTTTGCAATTTTACACTGTCAAACTCCTTTCTGATATTGCTCCACTATTTGTCGGCGCAGAATTAGGGGGATTGGTGATCCTCTTCCCATCTTTACTTCTGAGAGCCGCTGCCACTCCAAGATGCTCTTTTTATACCCAGTCATGTTAATGACCTATTGCCAATTGACCTAATGAGTTGCAATTTGGTCCTCCAGCTGTTCCTTTTTTGTACCTTTAACTTTTCCAGCCTCTTATTGCCCCGTCCCAACTTTTTGGAGATGTGTTGCTGTCATGAAATTTCAAATGAGCCAATATTTGGCATGAAATTTCAAAATGTCTCACTTTCGACATTTGATATGTTGTCTATGTTCTATTGTGAATACAATATCAGTTTTTGAGATTTGTAAATTATTGCATTCCGTTTTTATTTACAATTTGCACTTTGTCCCAACTTTTTTGGAATTGGGGTTGTAGAAGGACACTCGGTTGAGTGCGTACCTCCACCAAGCCACATATTCGGATCGGCATCCAAATCTAATCAATTGTTCCTCGGCCCATGGCTCACCTTTCCTTAAAATTTCATCAAAATCCATTTGCTACTTTTTGCGTTACGTTGAGAACAGACAAACAAACAGAGGCGAAAACATAACCTCCTCCAACAAAGTTGGTCGTGGTATTAAAAATAAAAAGGACAGTTCAAAAAAAATGGAAACTAAAAAACTTACAATGAACAATGCAACATGAACTAAAATTAAATAGAATTACAGGGAAAATCAGCTTTGTTTTCTCCCCTTGAGACAGTAACAGACTAGTTTCAGACGGTGACAGTAATGTAATGCCAGCTGCTGTAAAACTCCAAAGATGATGACACTGGCTGTGCACAGATCCAACAATAGAGTAGAAATATAGTAGAATGAATGTGCTGTGTATGGGCACACTGTGACCCAGCTTAGTAAGCTGATTTTCCTGCCTTTCAGATTTTTCAAGTGTAGGTCATAAAAAGAATTTTCCCTGACACCTAATTAATTTTGTTTCGTGGATCGAAAGCTACTGAATTCGAATCACAGACTTCCAATTTTATTTTATTTTTTTTTTAATAGAAAAATTCATGAGTTTAGCACCACATGGCCCTAAATTCTCCGCAATTTTTTCATGACCCAATTCAAGATACTACGTCATACATCATGTGGTGGGCTTTCCGTGTTCGCACAAGGCATTGTGGGATACAAATTTGAAACAGGAGAGAAAAATGGAGGACGCGAGTATGCGAATGAAACGTGAAAGACTGATTACAGTAACAGAAAGCGAGAAGAAAAGACGTTATAAGTAAGTCAGTAAGAAAGTAAGTAAGTCAACTTTATTATCAATAATGCCATATGTGCAGGACATACAGAGAACTGAAATTGCGTTTCCCTCTTATCCGCTGTGCAAACAGTAATAAACATGAAATATAAAATATAGGTAAAAGATACACACACACACACACACACACACACACACACACACACACACACACACACACACAAGCTAAAGCTATCTAAGAAAAGACAGTGGCAATCCAGAAAGTATAAATATGGCAAATGTGGTAGTGTGAACAGAATTAACGGTATAAATTTAAATGTGATGAATGACAATATAAACAGAATGAACAATGTAAACGGGAACAGCAGTCTGACAGTATAGTAGGGCAATATAGCACGAGATAAACAGAATTCATCTCATCTCATTATCTGTAGCCGCTTTATCCTGTTCTACAGGGTCGCAGGCAAGCTGGAGCCTATCCCAGCTGACTACGGGCGAAAGGCGGGGTACACCCTGGACAAGTCGCCAGGTCATCACAGGGCTGACACATAGACACAGACAACCATTCACACTCACATTCACAGCTACGGTCAATTTAGAGTCACCAGTTAACCTAACCTGCATGTCTTTGGACTGTGGGGGAAACCGGAGCACCCGGAGGAAACCCACGCGGACACGGGGAGAACATGCAAACTCCGCACAGAAAGGCCCTCGCCGGCCACGGGGCTCGAACCCGGACCTTCTTGCTGTGAGGCGACAGCGCAAACCACTACACCACCGTGCTGCCCCATAAACAGAATTATCAGTATAAATATAAATATGGCAGTATGAGCAGAATTTACAGTGTAAGTATAAATATGGCAGATATGACAGTATAGCAGTGAAGTCTATCAAAGATAAAAGATGTATAAAGTGTAAACAGTTATGTTGCAAAGGAAAGGAAACGTAGGACCAAACTAATAAATATCGGCGGTCAGCGAGCACCTCGGTGTGTTCGTTTAGTGACAGAATGATGGAACTGTCAATGCACGGTCAAGGTAAACCTGAGCATGCGCACACGGACTTCCTCTGTCTGCTTGGCTGCGCTAAGTGAGCGATTTCATGCACGCTGTTTGCTCGGGAATCCCCTCAAATTAAATAACTTCACAGCCACAGAATGGCCTGATATTTTGTGAGATATTACAGAAATAAACATATAATCACAATGACCAAATTTCAGAGAGAACTAAATTTCACCGATTTTATGAAATCGAAAGGCCGTCTACCTTTAAGATGACAGATAAGGGAGTGCGTGAAACTCCTAGGAAGGGGCATGAATGTTTCACGATTAACTTTACAGACTAAGAACGGCTTTGGTAAGGCTTTCCATATGATCTCTCATTCTAAGACCTGAAATAGTTTTAAAGTGGACGTATTATGAAAAACTCGTGTTTTCAGTGCTCGTGCACACACATTTGGGGATCTGGAGTGTCTACCAACCCACAAACTCTGAAATACAACAACGTAGTCAGTTTCTTTTGTGCTGCCTATTTCAGAAAACATGTGCTTCAACAAGCTGTTCAGATTTGGCTCCACTTTCTTTGTCACAAGTCGAGCATATTAGAATTATACCACCCCCTCATTTGAGTATCTCGACTCATAGCATGAGAACCATAGATTTACATAGAAGACTAGATGCCTCGTCCCCATCGCCCGTCAACGAAGTCGAACGTCTGCACATGGCGGCCATCTTACCTCAGACAGCTGGCTTACCCATTACATTGTGTTGGTAGCGATATGTACTTTCCAGATGACCGTAACTTCCTCAAATTTCAATCGATATTCAAACGGTTTGGTTTGTTATATAAAAAAAACAAACGGAAGTATGTATTTATGATATTAATGATGAATAATCATTTTATGTTTTAAAAAAATACGCATAGCTTGGCGAAAATATTTCAGTGCACTACAGACTGTAAGACAGGATGCATGCTGAAATTCCTCTGCTGTGAGAAGCCTAACACTGCATACTTATGGATAACTGCGGCCTTAGGACAAATAACCATACAATTTATTTCCAATTTTTAGTGAAAATATTTTTACATGTGATAGGGCCATAGGGGAAGCTAAAGTTAAATAAACAGCTTACTCACTTCTGAAACTTCAGAAATACTTCATCCACCTCAAAAACCTAATGCACTCACATCATAGCATAATAACAAATGCAAACTCACATCATAACATAATAACAAATGCACTGCCCGAGTAAGTAATAGTATAAAACAGTGACAGCGACTCACGGTAGTTTGTGACAAAAAAAGCCCTTAATTAATCACATGTGGTTATACTTCCAAGGATAAAAAGATATCTTTACATTTACAAAAAGAACATTCAAAGCTGATTATCATGTCAAAGTCAATATATGTTAGCACAGAAGACTGAAATTTCATTTGACTAGGCTCCAATGTGCAGTTAAAATAAAACTAAACATACTGATATAAACATCTACAATTAAAACACACACAGACACACATCATCTTGTCATCAAAGTCAGTACTTTGATTTCCTGTAAATCATAATGTGAGTGCTGGGCTGTGCTGTGCTTGTGTAAGTCTTCATACCCCTTGTCTGTGGTAAGATGGCCGCCCTGTGCGGATGTTCTGGAATAGATAGTTTTCACATGACGTCACAGAGTCGGGGATTCCCTAGTGGCGGCCATCTTGGGGGTCCAGCTTACCGTACAGGTGACTGAGCACACATTGTAATACGCGAGTACAAAGTCTTCAAAAGAACCCAAGCAGGCTATTTAAAGCTAGCAATGGTGCACACCTGTTGTATTCACGGCTGTCGTAATAGGTCAAATGATGAAGTCAAGCCGAGCTTTTATGGAATTCCCACTGTACGGGAGCACGAAGGCGAGCAAACAAACTCAGCATACAAAGGAGAAATCTATGGCTTGCGAGAATCAACTGCAAGGATTATCAGCCTTCCAAACACAGCAAAGTCTGCTCCGATCATTTTATAAGTGGTAAGTTGTTTAAATAAACAATCAATTGTGTTTAAGTTTGTTTTTGGAAACCAAAACATCATGTGAACAATCTCTGGAGAATGCCTAACTGGAACCGCTGAGTGTACGTTTACATTGTAATGTACACTTAATATCGCTTGTTTGTCACGTTTCTATTTGAAACCTGTCACTTCACTCACGCAAGGGTCATTTTTGGAAAACATTTTAGGTCTATTCTGTATGATTTGATTTGTGTTTGGGATGCAAACAGCGCGCCTTTTGGCGGATGCCACCTGAATTGCGCAGATCCGATTTTTTTTTTAGGGGGGGCGTTGGAGTGTCTGATTATAATTTCAAAGTAAATTCTGTATTAAAATTACTAAATAAGCAAATCCGTTATAGTCCATGAAACAGGAAGTATAAGGATGAGAAAAAAACAGTTTAAATTGGGAAGCTGCGCACATTTGCGCAGCCCGAGCGGTGTGCAGGACTGCGCAAATGTGCGCAGCTTCCCGATTTAAACTGTTTTTTTCTCATCCTTATACTTCCTGTTTCATGGACTGTAACGGATTTGCTTATTTAGTAATTTTAATACAGAATTTACTTTGAAATTATAATCAGACACTCCAACGCCCCCCCCCCCCAAAAAAAATCGGATCTGCGTGATTCAGGCGGCATCCGCCAAAAGGCGCGCTGTGAATATATAAAGTTGTATATATCAGACAGCCTTTAAAGTTTGAGGAAGTCAGTTTCAGGCTTTGGAGCAGGCTTTGGCAGTTTCAGGCTTTGGCAGCCCTGCATAGTCACTTGAAAATGCATCTTTGTCCACTTCGTAGGGGTCAATTCCCCCAATCAAGGCCAGTTTGGCTGCATACCGTTGTCATGAGATGTCGTCTAATGTATCTATATACTTCTGTTTGCTTGATTTTGCCGACAATGATCTTTATTTTACAAAACTGACTATATAACTTCATAAATTCATCCGAGATAACGTAGCCGGTAGTGGCGATGGTCCGTTTTGTTTGACCCCCAAGATGGCGGCTGGGGGGCGTTCCCCGGAATGCCGTGACGTCAGTGAAAACTATCTATACGTGGTGAGGAATCTATAGTCTTCTATGTAAATCTATGATGAGAACAGCCACTGTGAATGAATATTCATGAGGAAAGTGCTACCTGATTGGCTGGTTTAAGAGGGGGGTGGGGTGAGCAGTGGCTCATTATCATTTAAAGACCAGGCACTCAGGTGGGGTTTACATTAGACCGTATCAGCGGATCATCAGATTAACGTTTTTAAAACGATTAGCGTGCACACAGCAATGCCAATACACGATTCGCGTGCACACAGCAACGCCAATACACGGATACGCTCGGCTCCGCAGGCATCCTGCGCTCCAAATCACTCCGCCCTGAACAGCGAGTGCCCTCTGGAGGGTGCGCACTCCGGCCCTGCGCAGCTCACACAGCACGCGAGTGAAGCGCACGAGCAGTGATTTGGGACTGAGCCGCTGTGTGTGTGTGCTCTCAGTGCATATCGGGCATGCGCGTCACTTACCACTTGCAAGTGGAAGGATGGCAAGCCTAAAGACAATCATAACTACACAATGGGCAGTATTTGCATCAGTATTTGCAGTATTTTCATACTTTTATACTCTTTAATAAAAGGTGATACAAGGCGGAAGTCCGCGCCGTTTTTCAGCAGTCGCGTCACATGACCAACGCCAGCGAATCAGGAAGGTGGATGTCACAGTGACGTTGTCCAATGACGATGCCAGCTAGAGCTCAGCACAGCGTATCCGCGTATTCTCAATGTTTACACAGCACCGGACCAGACACGATCTGGATTGAATACGTGGACCCTGGCGGATTCCTGTTTCCCGGCGTTTCCAGGCGTTTTAATGTAAACGGACAGTGCATCCGCGAAGAAAACGAGACAGATACGGTCTAATGTAAACTTGGCCTCAGATTGGCCATTTCCAACAGCGCTGTTTAGACAGAGTGAGAAAGGAGCTTGTGGTGCTTTATCCTTGTGGTATTTTGACCAAAGCACATCACGGACATTTTATTAAGACCTCAGGGAACTGGATCAACTTGTGGAAAAGGGGTATAATATTTCACTTTTAAGTTTGCACTTTATATTCATTAATAATTGGTCATAAATTATTCACTGACAGAATTCCACAGTGTCTCTTCGACTTATAATTCTGTTCCTGGGTTGCGGAATATCGATGACCATTACACACCCACTATAGATTAAAGGAGAACTGAAAGCAAATTTTTTTATCATCAAAATTCTATTTCTCATTTTATTAAATATAGGAATGCATTTTTGATAGCGTGGGTGGCACGGTGGTGTAGTGGTTAGCGCTGTTGCCTCACAGCAAGAAGGTCCGGGTTCGAGCCCCGTGGCCGGCGAGGGCCTTTCTGTGCGGAGTTTGCATGTTCTCCCCGTGTCCGCGTGGGTTTCCTCTGGGTGCTCCGGTTTCCCCCACAGTCCAAAGACATGCAGGTTAGGTTAACTGGTGACTCTAAATTGACCGTAGGTGTGAATGTGAGTGTGAATGGTTGTCTGTGTCTATGTGTCAGCCCTGTGATGACCTGGCGACTTGTCCAGGGTGTACCCCGCCTTTCGCCCGTAGTCAGCTGGGATAGACTCCAGCTTGCCTGCGACCCTGTAGAACAGGATAAAGCGGCTAGAGATAATGAGATGAGATAAGATTTTTGATAGCTATTTTGTCACTGCTATAGCAAGTTATGAGTGTTTGAACTATGCTATGTAATAGAGGTCTGCGCGGGACAGAATTTTCAGGCCCGCTCCCGCATTGTGCAGTCCCACTCCCGCAAAGAATTATGATTTTCAGTCCCGCTTCTGCCCACGTCTGCCATATTTTGTCCCGCTCCCGCCCGCAAATCCCGCATGATGCAGACGTTCGCGTTATTTCTCATGAAAGTTCTTGTCATTGGCTTGGGGAATTAAACATGCTGAGCTTAGCTGAGCTCTCCATTGACCGATCCTTCACCTAGCGCACGTAGCGAGGGTGCGTGTTGCCAGGCGGCATGCGCAGCTGAGGCTTTACAGAGATACCCAACACACCTACCAAAATCTACAGTGGATATTAAGAATATTGTACATTGCACATAGCTTATATGTCACTCCTCACATTTACATTCTAGGAAATACAAGTAGGCCTATAAGAAATTAATATAATTTAAAGACGCAGCGTGATGGTGCCCCGCCCCCTACTTTCTTTTTAAAGCAGCACTTACTTCTGAAGCACTGTGAGCTTCACTAGAGGAGCTCTGCTCTTCTGCCATGATCGGAGATCTCAAACACGGAAGAGCGGAAAGGAATCGGAAACGTACGCAAGATTAGACCACATCCGCAAATTTAGGCATCTTAAAATGTTTTTATTAATGCCAAATAAAATATCCAGCACAAATTATATATGATAGACATAAATTAATAATTTAGAAATTTTATTTCAAACACGTTTTTAGTTACCGGGACTGCAGCTTATCACCGCTCCCGCCCGCGCCGCATATGTGCACTCCCGCTCCCGCCCGCACGCGCATATGTGCACTTCCGGTCCCACCCGCACCTGCAATGAGCTTTCAAAATTTGTCCTGCGCCGCACTGCTTTGCAGCGGGTCCCGCGAGTCCCGCGGGACTCCCGCGGGAGTGCAGGGCTCTAGCGAGCGCCCTCTTTCGAATGCTGATGTAATCAAGTCGGAAGTTTTGTTTGTTTTGAAAGCAATCAGGAAAGTTTGAAAAAAGTAGGCAGTAATCGTCATTTAAACTCATTTTTGTGCAATATTTCATCAGGAAAACAGGTTTCAAAATAGCCGTACTGAAACCTGGCTGACATTTCACATTTCAAAGTCTCGCACAAGTCTCGTGAAGATCGCGCGGATAAGCGACGCCTGCCGTGGACCAAATGAACTAAATTCAACATGGCTAAAAACCAAATAGGCCGATAAGTATAATATTTAATTACAATTAGTTGCCAATATGAGTCATGATATAACCGAAACCGTAATTGAAGAACACGTTAATTAAGAAATAAAGCAAGTTTAAAAATGACTTCAGTTCCCCTTTAAGTAGATAGAACTGTGACTTTCCTGTAGTGTGCATGTGTGTGGAGTAAAAGTGAAACGGAGAGAGAGTCATCCTCCTCCATTTTTACAGAGATTCAAGTGTGTGTGTGTGTGTGTGTACCAGATGCCCCTTTTCCACCAAAGCAGTTCCAGGGCTGGTTCGGGGCCAGTGCTTAGTTTGGAACCGGGTTTTCTGTTTCCACTGACAAAGAACTGGCTCTGGGGCCAGAAAAACCGGTTCCAGGCTAGCACCAACTCTCTGCTGGGCCAGAGGAAAGAACCGCTTACGTCAGCGGGGGGGCGGAGTTGTTAAGACCAACAACAATAACAAAACCACGAAAGATCGCCATTTTTAAGTGACGAGAAGCAGCAGCTGTACAAACGTGAAGTCATCCATTATTATTATTGTTGCTGCTACTTCTTCCGTGGTGTTTTTGCTTCGATATTCGCGCCAAGGTTTATGCAAACGCAGCAACGTAACTGACGTATACAGCGACGTAACTGATGTATACAGTGACGTAACTGACGTATACAGCGACGTAATGACGTGGCTCCGCTTAGCACCGCGAGCTATGGAAAAGCAAACTGGTTCTCAGCTGGCTCACAAGTTGAACAAGTTGTGAACCAGCACCAGCACCGAACCAGCCCTGGAACTGATTTGGTGGAAAAGGGGTATGAGAGAGCAAGGAAACAGGAGATTTAAAAACAAAACAAAAAAACCCCCAAAACCCTTAATCATTGTTTTATCAATCAGTGGTGATTGAAACAGTGTGTTTGACGGTCGAATGCACTGTGTGTTATTGCACTGATATATACATATATCCATTTAGAGCAGGGGTGGGCAATTATTTTTTCCATGGGGCCACATGAGAAACAGAAAATTTTGTGGCGGGCCGGACCAAAAGGCTGAACTAAATTCTGCATAATATTAATTGTATTTCCTTATATAAAGCAGTAAATAACATTGTTTTTACAAGCTGCTGAGACTGGTAAGAGTATGGAAAAAACGAGGTTGCCTTACAAAAAATGTCATTTATTCAATCAAATTTCCCAAAACAATGGTTAACAAAATGTGAACGTTTGTACCATATTTTTTTTCAGTCACATTCACCCCAAAACACAATAAAGACATCACAATATTGTCTTTCTACTCCAAATATCAAGCAAGATACATCATATTATAATAATGATGCCCACATTTGTAGTCTAATCACCTCATTTGGTGTTTTTCAGTTTTTTATTTGTTCAGTGAGAGAAATCTAGTCTCTGTTGGGCTTTAACGAGTGCATCAGAGTCAGGTTGAATGTCTGAGGTGGAGATGCAAAGCACAGCTGACAGATGATCATCAGTCCATTCGGTGTAGGTATCAGATCTACAGATCGGCTCGGGCTCCGGCGCCTGCTGGTGACGTCACACTATGTGATTGGCTGGACCGTTTGAAGGATGACGTACAAGTTTGTGGTTGGTCTGGACAAATTACGGAAGTAGTTATTGCGGGATTAGGTTTCGTGGGATTTTATGTCATGTTCATGTCGCGCGCATTGCGTTTTTGGTGAACACAACTTCAAAATAATAAAAGCAATGCACATTCAGTCCATGCATGAGGTAAAATTAGAAAATACGTTTATTTTGTAATTTCTAATTAACCTTACGCGGGCCGGTCAGAATGAACCAAAGGGCCGGATGCGGCCCGCGGGCCGTAAAATGCCCAGGTCTGGTTTAGATGCTTGGAACCAGACTACAGATATAAAGACAGAATGTCAAAGTGCACTAGTGGAAAAGGAAAAGTACAGAGGTAATGTATTTCTACTTCAAGTTTGTGTAACTCTAAGCTCATGTATCAGTGTGTGTGTGTGTGTGTGTGTGTGTCTCTTTACTGCTGATTCAGTCAAGATCTTAACACCCTTGCTGACTCCTTAAGTTGTCCGAGTTGACATGTCAAAAGGTACGAGTCCAAATGCTTCATCCATTAATGCATGAGCTCTCGCAGATCCATGGCTGAGAGCCATTTAACTACTCTGTTCTCATACCTCACAGATACGGCACTCAGATATTTTATTCCAATATCAGAAGTTTCTCACACTCTGTGCAGCTACAGCCCCAAACTGCAACTTGATAACACAGCTATTATTCACACGCTAACAACAAATTAGTCTGTTGGTGTTCCATGCAATTAGCAGGCAGCTATTAGTGTCTCCAGTCACTACTGTACAGCCCTAAATTCTGGCGATAAAAAATATTACTCTGGTAAAGTGGTTAAAAAAAGCTTTATCAAAAAGCAGGTATAGTTATGATAATCATTATGCTTTAATGAGCTATAATTTTTCAAAAAAAAATCAAACTTTAACTGTCACAATAAACAAAAACTGTCCAATGCCCCATTATGGTGCGTGTGCTGTTATAATCAATTACCTGATCTGCGGTTTTAAGAGTTAGACTCGCCCAGATTCAAAGCTTCTGGAGGAAATAAAGTTCAATCTTAATTAATCCAGTAAAACTTGAAGTATAAATTAATGTAATGAAATGAAACCGAAAGAAAACAAGTTGGACATGACGAGGGGGACAGAATCACGTTGTGAATGAAAAACCGTGAGTGAGTTCGGCACTGTCGTAAAATATTTTACGACATTTGTGATGGTTAATGTGTACCATATAAAAGAAAAATACATTGAATGTCCAAATGTAATGAAGATTCACCACAGATATTTATTTTATTGAGGTATTTGATCACCATTTCTCCAATTTCGATGAATTCAAAGTCTAATAATCTATAATTAGATATTACGACGTGGTTATTTTTTTACACACACACCTGCTGTACTCAACTTCCCCTTTCATAAACAATAACACAGCCGGATCACTGAGGTGATTGAACTAGTTTTGTTGGAACTTTCTTGATGTAACTCTTGAATAATTACTATAAAAATGGTGATTTTCAACAAATATTCAGGCAGATGCAGATTTAACTTGTCCGGACCAAACATTTGGTTGTCCCGGACAGTTGGACTACCATTAATATCGAGCCTTGGGTTGCTAATCATTAGGAGTTTGAATCCCAAAAATGCCACAGCCGTCCAGGGCCAGGAGTCAGAGAGTACAAAAGCGGCTGTGCTCTCCGGGTGGGAAAGACTACGTTACTCCCTCCCCCGTCAGAGAGCAACACTAGCCAGTCGTGAGGAGCTGTGAGTTCAGGTATGTGGAAGAGAACAGTTAGCATTTTCCTTTGAGTGCCTTACACTTCCCTGTGATCTAGCGTGTGCAGCAGTTTGGAAAACATGCTTTGGCTGGCTTTGCATCTCTTGGAGAGGGAACATGTGCTAGCCTTCACTCCTGGTTGTTTTCGGGCAAAACTGCATAGTTGCTTACAAGCAAAAATGATCTAACAGATTTAAATAAATAAGAAAAGTTACTTTTCACATGAAAATATGACAGTCATGTTAAGCTACGGTTATATTACAGCTTGTGATTGGGCGGCACGGTGGTGTAGTGGTTAGCTCTGTTGCCTCACAGCAAGAAGGTTCTGGGTTCGAACCTCATGGCCGATGGGGGCCTTTCTGTGTGGAGTTTGCATGTTCTCCCCGCGTCTGCGTGGGTTTCCTCCGGGTGCTCTGGTTTCCCCAACAGTCCAAAGACATGCAGGTTAGGTAAAATACCCGACCACTGGGTTTGTACAGTGCATGCTTAGTGCCGGTCCCAAGCCCGGACAGAATGGGGAGGGTCGCATCAGGAAAGACATTTGGCATAAAACCAGATGTGACCAGGTGTGGCGATGACAGCTCGTGATGCTTTGTCAATGAAAATGAGGCATTTTGGTTGCAATGCATGGTGAAGGTTCCCTGAGCTTCAGGAAGTATTTCCAAACCCATCCATTATCCGTAACCGCTTATCCTGTGCAGGGTTGCGGGCAAGTTGGAGCCTATCCCAGCAGACTATGAACGAGAGGCGGGGTACACCCTGGATAAGTCGCCAGGTCATCGCAGGGCTGACACATAGACACAGACAACCATTCACACTCACATTCACACCTACAGTCAATTTAGAGCCACTCATTAGCCTAACCTGCATGTCTTTGGACTGTGGGGGAAACCGGAGCACCCAGAGGAAACCCACGCAGACACTGGGAGAACATGCAAACTCCACACAGAAAGCCCCTCGTCGGCTGCTGGGCTCGAACCCAGAACCTTCTTGCTGTGAGGCGACAGTGCTAACCACTACACCACCATGCCGCCCATTCTCAAACCCATCTGTCAGCACTTTACAATATAAAAAAGTAGAAAACATCACCACCAAATTTCAATGCATGCACTGAAATTTTTTCACAACCTTTTTTGGCCACTCACGAGTAAGAGACAGCTCAAAAAAAAAAAAAAAAAAAAACTCGCGAAGCTTGGAGAACATTCACTGTGCATCACACGATTAGTGGCAGTGCTACCAATTTTTCATCGCCAAGTATTCGCAAACCCATTGCGAGCTGTCGTGTGACCAGTTCATCAATTAAAACACAGGGTCTGTCTGAACATCACTGTATTTTTGAGAGGGAAACCTGCGTGCCTGCAGTAAGCCCATTAATCTATTCCTAGAACATCTCTCATTCTCAGATATATCTCTTAACACACCTTATTTCAACCTGCAGAAACTTGACACCTACTTAGCTTTACTGCATCATCCTGTCCGTCGAGAATATGGCACTGCTTCTACTTTAGCACAGAGAACAGATCTTTACACTTCCACAGTTTCTCAATGCAACAAATACACTTTTTTTTAAAAAACAACTTTTGACATTAGCTTTGCGTTTTTCAGTGGGTTAATAACATCTTGGATCACTGCAGTGAATGTTTGTTTATGCACCACATACTGCTGACTGCTTTCTATACGAAAAGATTTGCTGCAGATCTCCACAGCATGAAGCCGGCTAGAGCAAACTTAACTCACACAGACATATATCACCGTTAGACACACTGACTGATTGTCAACACCCAGCCTTCATCTCTGTGAACCAGAGCAGAACAAAGAATTTTGAAATCTGTAGACTGAGAATGGTGATCTGGTCTGTGCGGGTGTGACTCTGCAGAGCTGCTGCACAGATCGCGCTACTGATAATGCAGCATTTGCAATAAATCAATAAATCGATTAAAGGAAAGTGGCATTTTGCAATGCAACCCATTTCAAATCAGTGTTGTATTTAATTAGGTTTAACCATTTAATTGCTTAGGATTTAATTAAACTCTCATAACGAATAAAACCTCTCCCTCACCCCCAAAAAAGCCCAAGTATTGGCACCTACAGTATTTGTGGTGAAGACTCTCCTGGTAAGAAAGCATACAGTAACTCAATTATGTTTTATCAGGTTAGATTACTCCTTCATGACCGCTTCAGATGATTGAGGTTAGAAAGTGTGTGGCTCTTCAACTCCGACCACAGGCTTTTAATAGGGTCCTACTCAGGGTCCAGCAGAAATGGAAGCGGCAAAGAACTGATTCTCTTTGCAGCAACCACTTATTTCAAATCATTTTAAGTCATCATCATCCATCTTCTGACAAAATGGGGCCTTGACAGGTTTTTGGCTGAGCTATCATGGATTCTTGGTCAAGACGCTACTCATCTTCACGAGGATGTTGGCTTAAAAGGTGTGGTATTCTAATACAATTCAACAATGCCGTACGCATTCGGGGGTGGCATGGTGGTGTAGTGGTTAGCGCCGTCGTCTCACAGCAAGAAGGTTCTGGGTTTGAGCCCAGTGGCTGACGGGGGCCTTTCTGAGAGGAGTTTGCATGTTCTCTGCGTGGGTTTCCTCCAGTTTCCAGCACAGTCCGAAGACATGCAGGTTAGGCTAATTGGTGGCTCTAAATTGACTGTAGGTGTGAATGCAAGTGTGAATGGTTGTTTGTCTGCGATGACCTGGCGACTTGTCCAGGGTGTACCCTGCCTCTTGCCCATAGTCAGCTGGGATAGGCTCCAGCTTGCCCGTGACCCTACACAGGATAAGTGGCTACAGATAATGGATGGATTTACTATCGTTATTCACTGTTATTAGCTCATCTGGCCGACAGGTGATGAGCTTATGCCGTCACGTGTTGTCCGTCGTCGTCTACATTTCACGAAAATTGCTTCTTCTCCCTCAGTTCTTCACTGATTTTTATTCTTTTTGGCATGAAGGTAGGGATACCTTAGTCTGGCTAACGCGACAAAGCTCTACGAGCTATTGGTCTGGCCAAGATATTAAGCCCAACCGTTTCCCAGAGCCTGTGGTTGACCCGCCTCCCTGAAATGCCTCAGTTTGCTACTGGTCGAAGCCAGAAAAGGCTGTGACGAAGCTTAAACCAATCACATCACTCTTTCCTCTGACGTATGTGACACGACGGGGCTAACTGGTAGATTAAACTCTTACCGAAGCCGGTCGGGAGCAAGGCGAAAACGTCCTTCCTTTCAATAAATACCTCCAGGGCTGCTCTTTGCTCCGTTTTCAATGAGAACTTCCCGTTGAATGCTTTCAATACAGCATCTACGCGTAATAGATGCGGAAGCGTGAATGAAGCGCTTCCGGCATAGATTCTGTAAACAATCTATGGCTTCCGGTCGCAGTTCTACTACGTCAGTGCCTTGAACGCGCCTCTACCCAGGGCCATTGGAGATGCTCAAAGTTGATTGGTTCCCGATTTTTCGGGAGCTTGGAAGAGCTGTAGATAGCTTGCCTGGCCAGACTAAGCTCGCAACAGGCCCTTGTGTTGCGTCACGCTTAGGATGGGCGGGCCCAGACTAGGGATACCTAGGGTGCATATAACTTCTACCCAGATTTGCTTAATTACAATTATTAATGAAGTGAAGGCTTAAGTCATTAATCTTTAATGAGTAGTTCAACAACAACAAAAAAAAAAAATCACTTCTTCTCGGTCAATTCCTCACTGTTTTGGATTCTTTCTGGCAAATAGGTCGGTATTCCTAAGGTGTATATAGCTTCTATATATAGTTTGTATATAGCCTGTATGTAGTGTATATAGCTTGCAATATTTATTGCGCAAGGTGGCCCACTTTAGATCGTTCCTTCTGGACTAGACGGGGCCGGAATGAGCTACGCAGTCACTGACGGTCTTGTTTATTTATCCACAGTGATTTTGTTATATCTTCATACATATTCATACATGCTGATTACACAAGGTATAACATAATGGCCTTATAATCTACATAGTCCCCTATATGCCAAATGTTATTTGAAATTTAGGCACAGAAAATACAGACTCCAATAAAGTGCCTGCTGGAAATTACCTAGACATTTACCGAGCAATGATCTAGACATTTACGACACATTTGCTTTTTATGTGTTTTATTAATGTTTATTTAATTATTTTAAGTTTAGTAATTGTTTGCTTTTTATATTTAAAGCTAGGCGGCCTTTCGATTTCATAAAATCGGTCAAATATAGTCATTGTGATATGTTTATTTCTGTAATATCTTAAAAAAAAAAACAGGCCGTTTTGTGGCTGGGAAGTTATTTAATTTGAGGGGATTATTTCCCGTGCAAATTATGCGCATGAAATCGCTCGCTTTGTGCAGTCAAGCAGACAGACAGAGGAAGTGTTTGTGTGCATGCGCAGGTTTACCTTTTTCTTTTGGGTTTTACAGCAGCTGGCATCCACAGTGTTGCATTACTGCCATCTACAGGTTTACCTTGACCGTGCACTGACAGTTACATCATCCTGTCGCTAAACGAACAGCTGATCACACCGAGGTGCTCGCTGACCGCCGATATTTATTAGTTTGGTCCTGCGTTTCCTTTCCTTCACAACATAATGTCTTTTCTTCTCGCTTTCCGTTACTGTAGTCGGCCTTTCATGTTTCATTCGCACACTCACGTCCTCCATTTTTCCCCTCTCCTGTTTCATATTTGTATCCCACAATGCCTTGCGTGAACGGGGAAAGCCTACCATGTGATGTATGACATAGTATCTTGAATTGGGTCATGGTGAAGCAGGAAAAAATAGTGGCGAATTTAGGGCCATATGGCCATATTAACTGTTCTATTTAAAAAAAACCTAATAAAATTGGAAGTCTGTGATTTGAATTCGGTAGCTTTCAGTCCACTAAACAAAAATAATTGGGTGTCAAGTACTGTACTTAACGGAATGCTATGGAGTACAAACCTCTGTGTGATGTGTGAACTGTGCGAGACCGGATATATGGTATAATTCACGAAGCGGCAAGTCTGCTGTTATGAAAAGCCCAAGCTGAGACATTAGCTAGTTAAGCTGCATCACTTCTCTGTTGAGAGAGTCTATTTCCTGTTTTTGAATATTTGTTTTGTTAAAGCAAAGGCTCTTTATAACATGTTTGCTTATACAGTGCAGTGCAGGAAATAATGAATTTTAAGCAGACTGTCACAGGACAGACAAGTCTGAAATTTCAGTCTGTCCAAATGACGGGCCAAAAGCCCGGAAAAACGCGGCCGGGGAAGCTGAAGGGCTTTAGATGCCTGGAGATGGTTTCTCAGCTATTTCCAGGCACATTTTTGTGACCTTCAAAGGCCAAATTACACTAGACATTAGTTGCTAATTACACTACAAACTGAATATAATTTACAAGAAAATGTCAGAAGATTCAAGAAAAACATGCTTAAAGTTATATCCAAGAAAACAGTCATACACACAGGTCAGTTCCATGTCTAGAAAAACGTATGGGGGGAAGGGATGTTCCAGTTGGTTACAACTTACTGGTACTCATATCGGTACTATAATAACACTCATGAAACTATGTCAACAATGACTTTTTATACCAAATCTCTAAGAAATTTAGTAATTAACAATACAACTATTTTTACATAATAGAGTTAAAGGACCCATGGCATGGTGGTTTGTTGATGCTTTAAACGGGCTCGTGGAGGCTTCCGGATGTTATATCCGCAGCCTTTCTCGAAATGAACCCTCGGCACGTAGATATAGACTCCTGGGAGAAAGCCCCATTTCAGCCCTTTTCCCAGTGCGTCGTTTTGCTAATGAGAAGCAGGAGGCGGGGAAGGGTAGAGGGTGGGGGCGGGTCTTATCATTAATATTCATGACATGTAAACGTGTTACCTCTGATTGGCTAACAGCACTGTGACGCTACCTCCAGTGGGTCAGAACAAGCGGATGTGGGTGTCTTACTATGGCGAGAGAGAAGGAACAAACCGCGAAGGGAAAAATACCGCGCGCTGATGTCATTAAGGTGCGACGCGAGGAAATAAAATAAATTCAACAAATGTTTGGGTTTTTACTGAACAAACAAACAAATAAAATGAACGAGTGACTTAAAAAAAGAATGTGGGTGTCTTTGTAAAAACTGTTTTGATTGGCTATTATAACAGAGCATGCTGCATGCTTTTTGGTTTTGTAGCGCAGAGTACTGTACCTGGCTAACTGCAGGAAGCGGTTAGCTGCACAGCTAATGTAGCCATTGCAACGCTAACGTGGCACCGATTTTAAAACACGGCAAAACATAAGCTCATAAGTTACAGTCAATTTCCAGACTAAACTCAGTTTAACAGAGCATACTGCATGCTTTTTGGTTTTGTAGCGCAGAGTACCTGGCTAACTGCAGGAAGCGGTTAGCTGCACAGCTAATGTAGCCATTGCAAGGCTAACGTGGCACCGATTTTAAAACACGGCAAAACGACTTAACAGTTATACACTTACTTGTTCGCTGTTTGTGGCTGATGCGGCAGGGATGCTTGGTACGGACCCAGGCTTCAGTGACAGTTGATGTGCAAAACCTGCCCTGTACTGTCCCAAGTTGTGGAAACATTCATCAGGAAAATGCTTCCGACAAACATACACCGTCTTAGGTAGACTCGACGGCGTATTATTGAAGTAAATAAAATTAAGCCACTGCGTCTTCAGGGGCTCTCCTGTCGGCAGTAAAAACAGACTCCTTTCTGTGTTGTCACATCCATGTACAGCGCAATTTCCATGTTTCGCTCGCTTAGGTGATGCCATGTTGTTGCGTCCTCTATGGTCTCCTCACTACAACTGGGCAGGGCAATCCATACAGTGGGTGGGAATCCAGAGGGGGGGCGTGGGGATCATCTCCCTTGCTGACGTAGTAAAGGGAAGAGTTTATCAACGCGCCGTTTTGACGCACCATTCTCAAATGTTGGGCATAGTTTGGTTTACACATTATGAAATTTCTAGCCACTGGGGTGACTTAAGAAGGTCAGAGGAACTCATTTTAACGTTAAAAAACCTCAGAAAGTGAAAATTTCATGCCATGGGACCTTTAAAACTGAGTATGAGATTCCAAGTAACTTTGTAGCAAAATGACTTTTAATATAACTGAAAACCAGACATGGTAATATTTGGCATTCAGACTAAAATCTGCTGGACTAGAACTTAGAAAATAGAAGAAAATAAAAACTCTATTAAAATATAAACCTACATCATCCAAAGCACATGACTATGACTGTCACTTATTATGAATGAAAAGAAAAATGAACATAACAAACAACAACATAACCACTGATTGGCAGTTTGGCACTTAACATAATACTGTACTGGAAAGTTTCATGTAAACTGAACTCTTAACCCCTTCAGTGCCCTTGGACGAGTCACGTACGTCATGAAATCTTTTACCGCTGTGCCTTATGACGCAAGCTACTCATCATAAACGCCTCCTTTTATGTACCTTACATGGCACATTACTTTTACTTCATAGTGGCACATTACCGCAAGTTGGCCTAGTGGTTAGCGTGTCCACCTCTCGAATGGGAGATCGTGAATTCTATTCATGGTCGGGTCATACCAAAGACCATCATAAAAATGGTACCCAGTTACTTGGAATACCTGGACCCTTGGTGTACATAGAGTTTTCAAGTACTAGTAATTCATGTTTATGGACAGGTTATGATGGACCTGCTGTCTTGTTTTTTGGATGTTTTTGAAGTTGTTTTTGATTACTAAAGTTATTTTTACTCTACAAGAGTGTGTTTTGTGATTTTTCTATACAAATATTAAAAATATAAAAGTTCTGTACAAGTTAGAGAAAGATTATCAAAATATACCAATTTTGATAATCTTGATATTTTGATATTTTTGTCTTATATGCCCGGCCTATTACAATTAATTATGGGTGGCAGCCAAGGGGTTAATCAACCGACTGGATCAATCAGATCCCGTCAACCCTAAAATACTAGTTCATCTGCATCGTGCAATAAAACAAACAGTGAATACTGAGTGCATTATTATTGTCTTATTTAGTGTGTCACTCAGGTGAGGGAGGTGCCTCTACATTTTGGTGGGACGAGGACCTTCGGTGGCCAAGTTATGAATTTTTAAATCCCCGCGTGCGAAAGTGGCTGGAGCAAGGGCTCATGCTAAAGCTTTCTGCAATCCGTGCTTGCTGCTGACATCGGATTGGGCCAAGCCTGAGCCGGTTCAAAAGGTCTCGGGGAGAGGGATGTGCATGCAAATTGTGGCGGGGCCGGGACCATCTGTGGCCAAGGTATGAATTTTTAAAAGTAGGGCCCGTAGGGGTCCCTGTTTCACAGGCCTTGTTACAACATAATGTATTCACCCAGTGTAACATTTGGAGGAAAATTAGAAGTAGATTAGACCCATATTTTTACAATTTTTCATGAGCCATCCAGTTTGATGCTTTTGAAATACAGACGGACAAATTCGAATTATTTTTTAATCAGCCATTCGGTCCAATGCTTTTGAAATACAGACAGACAAATGCGAAAATTACCGATCAATGTTCGCTGGTCTGGCTTTATTTCCCACACTGCATTGGGACTGCCATATCCACTGACTCGGTAACTGTGGCTTCAGATATCTGTGGTTTATCCCGGGCTGAAAATTGTCACGCTAGCACCTGGCAAGACTTGTAGCTTCCCAGAGCGCACTGCACAGTCTACAAGTATGAACCCTTAACTACAATTTCCACACACCCTGCTTATTAACTCAACCACGTATACCGGCTTTCGCCTTTTTTACGCCGAGGCATCTGTTAGTTTGTCTTGCGTTTGTTTTTATTTTCCGTGCCGAGGCTCATTGTGTTCCTGATTTTTACTCTTATGTTTTCATGCCTGGTGTTTTGTGTTGCTTTGTCTATCCTGTGAAAATAAAAGGTTTCTGCGCTTGCATCCATCTCTGCACTTCAACCATGATATGAAGTGGAAACATTATTATCTTGTTCCTGAGAGAGTGAGAGAGAGCACATTCACATCACTTTTATTACAGTATAATGTGATAACTTTTATTATTATTATTATTATTAGTTACTGTTATTGATGTCATTTTGTGTAATTCATCTCATCTCATTATCTCTAGCCGCTTTATCCTTCTACAGGGTCGCAGGCAAGCTGGAGCCTATCCCAGCTGACTATGGGCGAAAGGCGGGGTACACCCTGGACAAGTCACCAGGTCATCACAGGGCTGACACATAGACACAGTCAACCATTCACACTCACATTCACACCTACGGTCAATTTAGAGTCACCAGTTAACCTAACCTGCATGTCTTTGGACTGTGGGGGAAACCGGAGCACCCGGAGGAAACCCACGCGGACACGGGGAGAACATGCAAACTCCACACAGAAAGGCCCTCGCCGGCCGCGGGGCTCGAACCCGGACCTTCTTGCTGTGAGGCGACAGCGCTAACCACTACACCACCGTGTAGTGTATTATTATTATTATTAGTTACTGTTATTGATGTCATTTTGTGTAATTTATGAATTAAATGTTTCAGGAAACAGGACACCATTACAGTATAATGGCAGAAAATATATGGTTCTCAGTGTGAGTGGGAATGGGGGAATAGAGTATTCAGAGCTAATTTTCTATATTATCTAAAAAAGTTAGCCAAAATGTTTAAGGAACATGTGTTTCGCCAGACTTGATTAGGAAAATGTGAATAGTATTCAAACAGTGAAATTATTCCTACAGCCATAATGGAAATACATTTATCCTATTTTTTTATGATGATGAAAGAAAATTAGGTTATGTTTTAAAGGGCAGCAGATGTTTATACTGGGGGGGGGGGGGGGGGGGGGATCTTGAAATCTTGACATCACAAATTGAAATGCATCAAGATGCATGAAGAATTGTTTTCTAATCACATTACGGCACCCTGAGTCCCAAAAACTGAATCATGAGCTGCCTGGAGATTCCCACCCTAATGCTGATCGATGAACAAATCATTTTCAGTAGAGTTCATCATTTCTATGTACTGGGAAAAAGGATGTCACTAATGTACACATGATGTCTGCTCCAAGTCAAGATTAAACTGTGATAAGTGTCAATGTAGTCATTTTTTAGTTTGGTTTTATTTTGAGAATGACAATTCTTTGACATATTTTGAGGACGGGCGGCACGGTGGTGTAGTGGTTAGCGCTGTCGCCTCACAGCAAGAAGGTCCGGGTTCGAGCCCCGTGGCCGGCGAGGGCCTTTCTGTGCGGAGTTTGCATGTTCTCCCTGTGTCCGCGTGGGTTTCCTCCGGGTGCTCCGGTTTCCCCCACAGTCCAAAGACATGCAGGTTAGGTTAACTGGTGACTCTAAATTGACCGTAGGTGTGAATGTGAGTGTGAATGGTTGTCTGTGTCTATGTGTCAGCCCTGTGATGACCTGGCGACTTGTCCAGGGTGTACCCCGCCTTTCGCCTGTAGTCAGCTGGGATAGGCTCCAGCTTGCCTACGACCCTGTAGAAGGATAAAGCGGCTAGAGATAATGAGATGAGATTTTGAGGACGAGACAATACTGATCCTTAAAGCACAACGCTCAGAATACAAAACCCAATACTCCCCTAACACCTGAGTATTACAAATCTGTAATCCTCGGATCATCTTCTCAGTTTAGGGTACACGTGATTTTATTAACTGTTGCAGTATTAACTGGTACATACTGTATGAAGCTGAGGAAGTGATGGTGTAACACGATAACGACACCACAATCACTATACGGAAATCTGATAGTCACACTAACTAGCTGCGAGGACACCGGAAGGTTTTGTGGTTTTGTTTGGGTTTTCCCCCCCTCTCTCGCTCATGTAGCCTCCAGTTGTCAAATTCAATATGCAAAAATAGTGATGTCCTGATGATGTGGGTGTAGAATGTAGTCGACTGTTCAGAAAAATAGTTGCCTACCAAGACCCAGTCAACAGTGATGATCAGAGCTCTACGAAGCTCAGAACAGCTTAGGATGACCATTTATGTTTGTCCATGATAGAAACGTGAGTGTTTATCAGTGTACTGAGTGGTTTGTAATATTTGAACCTTGCAACATTACCAAAAAACCCCAAAAAACCACCACCAGCTTGCAAGCTGCAGACACATTAATGGAACAGATAGCCCACAGCTTTTAACTAGTGGTGCGCCGTGAACCAAAGTGAAGTGTACCATGTCATTTTGAGGAACTTTATGTGTTTTTAATGCAGGCTCATGAAATAGGATTTTTAAATATTACACTTATGAATAACTTTTACAATTTTTTTTAATCTAAATGGTTTTAATACCATTCTCAGTTGTATTTTAAAAATAAATTTAGGTCCGTTGAGGAGGATTATTTTTGTAGCGACTGAAAAAGGCAGTAACTAATTGTTTGTTAGTTCCATGCTGTGAGTGCAAAGGCTCGGGTCGGCTGCACACACCGTGTATCCTCGGTGTAAACTTTTTTTTTTTGGTGAGATAAAATTTGTCCCGCATTTTACGATTCCGGAGACTGCCAAAGCAAGAGAGCAACAATATCACGTGGTCACCGTGAGGCGTTTGACCTATTTTTAACCAAAACAAGTTGCCGTGGGCAAACATGGTGGACTCTGCTTTACCGCCAGTGGAAAAGAAAAGGAAAGCTGCATAGTGAGTGCAACTGCAAGATAGAGCAAGGTTAGATGTCATGTCATTTTTCAGGACAGATAACTAAATCATTCTAGCTAGCACTTACAGTTGTGGTCAGAAGTTTACATAGAGTGACATGAATATCATCTTGGATATGAATGTCATGGCAATATTTGGGCTTTCAGTAATTTCTTTGAACTGTTCTTTTCTGTGGCAGAATGTACAGCATACATCTTTAATTAAAAAAAAACACACTAGAATTTGGTGCACAAGTTTTAATTTTCTTTGGGTTTTCTGAAATCAACACAGGGTCAAAATTATACATACAGAGTAAAAAATTTACATACGCTCACTTAGATTATTAATTCAGAGGTGCTGAAACTTCCAAAATGTCTCTTATCTTGCCAAGGCCGAGGTCTCTTAACTTCCTGTTAGTGATCATGATGGACTACAGCTGGTAGCTTCTCTGTGCCTTCATAAAAAGGGTTTGTTTACAGCACTCATTGGATTGATCAACACACAATAAAATGGGAAAGTCCAAGGAGCTCAGTGCAGATCTGAGAAAGAGGATCACAGATGTACATAACTCCTGAATGTCTCTTGGAGCCATTTCTAAACAACTGCAAATTCCAAGACGAGTTCAAACAATTGTATGCAAGTTATTGTGAGGTGTAGTCACTTTGCCAAGCCACTTTGCTTCAAGAAAACCCAAACCGTCACCCTCAGCTGAAAGGAAATTGGTTTGGATGGTCAGGAACAACCTGGGAACCACCATGGCACAGCCCTGCTATGAACTGGAAGCTGATAGATCACTGTCGATAGTTCAGATCAGCATGGACTAAGAGGCTGCTATCCAAGAAATAACCCCCTGTTCCAAAATCAGCTTCCAGTTCATGGCAGAGCTGTGCCATGGTGGTTCCCAGGTTGTTCCTGACCATCCAAACTAATTTCCTTTCAGCTGAGGGTGATAGTTTGGGTTTTCTTGAAGCAAAGTGGCTTGGAAAAGTGACTACACCTCATAATAACTTGCATACAATTGTTTGAACTGATCTTGGAATTTGCAGTTGCTTAGAAATGGCTCCAAGAGACATTCCGGAGTTGTGTATATCTGCGATCCTCTTTCTCAGATCTGCACTGAGCTCCTTGGACTTTCCCATTTTATTGTGTGTTGGTCAATCCAATGAGTGCTGTAAACAAACCCTTTTTATGAAGGCACAGAGAAGCTACCAGCTGTAGTCCATCATGATCGCTAACAGGAAGTTAAGAGACCTTGGCCTTGGCAAGATAAAAGACATTTTGGAAGTTTCAGCACCTCTGAATTAACAATCTAAGTGAGCATATGTAAATTTTTGACCCTGTATGTATAATTTTGTCCCTGTGTTGATTTCAGAAAACCCAAAGAAAATTAAATCTTGTGCACCAAATTGTGCACCAAGTTGTGTTTTTTTTTTTAATTAAAGATGTATGCTGTACAATCAAACCTTCAAGCTTAACTAAAGTTTGAAGTTGACCACACAGACAATGAAAAAGCCTTCTGGAGGATAGCTGTATGGTCAGATGAGACAAAGATTGAGTTGTTTGGCCACAATGACCACCATGTACAGAGGGACACTGTACCAGCTGCTGGTGGTGGTAGGATCATCATGCTCTGGGGCTGTTTTGCTGCCAGTGGAACTGGTTCATTGCACAAAGTGGATGGAATAATGAAGAAGGAGGACTACCTCAGAATTCTTCAGCATAAACCATCAGAAACTTGAACACGACTTGGGAGTTACAACAGGACAATGAACCCAAACACACATCAGAGTGTTTGTGGAGGATAAAGCAGGCTCACATTAAGCTTAAAGCAAGTCCTGACTTCAACCCTACTGAAAATATATGGACCATGCTTATAATTTGAGTCCATGTCAAGGAAAAAAAAACAAATTTAATTGAACTCTACCAATTCTACCATGAAGAGTCGTGAAATATCCAACCAGAATTCTGCCAGAAGCTTGTTCATGGTAAACAAAAATGTTTGGTCAAGGTGAATCTTGCAAAGAGACATTTTACCCAAATATTAGATGTGCTGTATGTATATTTTTGACCCTGTGTTGATTTCAGAAAACCCGAAGAAAATTAAAACTTGTGCACCAAATTCTAGTGTGTTTTTTTTTTTTTAATTAAAGATGTATGCTGTACATTCTGCCACAGGAAAAGAACAGTTCAAAGAAATTACTGAAAGCCCAAATACTGCCATGGCATTCATATCCAAGATGACATTCATGTCACTGTATGTAAACTTCTGACCACAACTGTAGCTATCTTGGCCTTAGAATGCATGGGGCTCAACTCCATGGTAGCGAGTATGGAGTTATACACCTAATGTTTTGATCTTACAGAGAAAGAAACAATAACACAAAAGCAATAACAGAAAGACCTATTCGTCTTTTGTTTCACGGATCTATTCACGAATATCAACCACAAATTGCATCCCTGTGACTCAAAACTCTCCGATGTCGATGCAGAGTCATGATGAGGTTTTCCGTGCATCGCCATCTTGATGTGATGCAGTTCCATCGTTACGCTAATTAGTTAAAGCTTCTCACGTTTGGCTATTTCCGTAGGGCTGTACTGTTTACCTCAAGAAGGAAGATATTCGGTCCCAAAATATAGAAAAGTGACCCTTGGGGCATCAAAATGGTCACATCTTGTCTGCATGATATTCTTGCGAGACATAGGAAAATGCCATGCACAATAGAAAAATAGAAAATTTCAGATGACTTTGCAGTCAGCACCTTGAAGCTGAGACAGCATTAGGGGCTAAATAGCAATGAGCCACCATGGCTGAGACCCTTGCAGTAATTGATGACCTCCAGCCAGTAGTCAGGGTTAGATCCAGCTAGTAGCATCATGTAGTTATGCCTGCCTGTCTGATTTAACTATTCATCCATCCATCCATCCATCCATCCATCATCTGTAGCCGCTTATCTTGTTCTACAGGGTCGCAGGCAAGCTGGAGCCTATCCCAGCTGACTATGGGCGAGAAGTGGGGTACACCCTGGACAAGTCGCCAGGTTATCACAGGGCTGACACAGAGACAAACAACCATTCACACTCACATTCACACCTACGGTCAATTTAGAGCCACCAATTAGCCTAACCTGCATGTCTTTGGACTGTGGGGGAAACCGGAGCACCCGGAGGAAACCCACGCGGACACGGGGAGAACATGCAAACTCCACACAGAAAGGCCCTCGACGGCCACTGGGCTCGAACCCAGAACCTTCTTGCTGTGAGGCGACAGTGCTAACCACTATACCACCGTGCCGCCCTGATTTAACTATCTGTGTGATAATTATTTGACAGTCTGCTATAGATATTGAGATATCAGTGAAATCTCACTAATGACATTATAGCCTATCATAATGTGTGTAATGTTCTTCAGGTTTGAGTCAGTGAGCCTTGACATTCTGGTTTGACCATTGATATGCCTTCGTCCCCAAAAGATTGAAACCCCTGATCTATAGTACACAATCGGTATTGTGATACATCAACTGTGACACATTTCTGCAATGAGGACCTCACTAAAATTTAAACCCTGCTTACAGCACAGTTTTACTACATTATGATCAATGATGATATCATCGAATACTAGGCAAATATCTGAGAAAATATTAAAGTATTGTTTTTATAAAATAACAACAGTTAAGAGTAATCATTTTTTGTTTAAAAAAAATATTCCAGCATTTTTCTAACTCAGCAAATTAATACTTTTACTAGAAAGCACAATCAAGCACTTACCTGTGAATGAATTGTGTCTTACAAGCTCCAAAACACTGAAATTCCTGAATCTGAAAGGATATCACATCCCTCTTTCCTGGATACGCTGAGGGGTAGCGGAGGTGCGTTTTTATCACCATCAGGACCAATCAGATTGGAGATCTACGACACGGAGGAGGAAAAATGTTAAATAAACATGGCATTTATAAAATACAGGGTCATTGCATGTCCATTACCGTAGCATAATGTAAACCTGTGATGGAAAAAACAAAACAAAACAAGAAGACATGGTCATCACTATCCCCCGCCACGAGCATTTTATGAAGACCTCTTAAGACTTACACCCTTGTAAGTCCATTGTTTAATATTGACTTATGATGTCGTAAGTGCTAGGACACCTTCATAAAACACTAGCCAGCTTTTTTTAGTAGTATGAGCATGCAAAGTTTCACTGATGCAGCTTATGTAGTTTCTGAGGAAACTTGTCCAGATTGAGTCCAAAGTCCAATAACATAAATCAAGGGCCATAACTCTGAAAATAATAATTTATTGTAAATGATTTTCAAACCCAGTGGCACAGTGGTGTAGTGGTTAGCGCTGTCGCCTCACAGCAAGAAGGTCCGGGTTCGAGCCCCGTGGCCAGCAAGGGCCTTTCTGTGCGGAGTTTGCATGTTCTCCCCGTGGGTTTCCTCCGGGTGCTCCGGTTTCCCCCACAGTCCAAAGACATGCAGGTTAGGTTAACTGGTGACTCTAAATTGACCGTAGGTGTGAATGTGAGTGTGAATGGTTGTCTGTGTCTATGTGTCAGCCCTGTGATGACCTGGCGACTTGTCCAGGGTGTACCCCGCCTTTCGCCCGTAGTCAGCTGGGATAGGCTCCAGCTTGCCTGCGACCCTGTAGAACAGGATAAAGTGGCTAGAGATAACGAGATGAGATTTTCGAACCCAATTTAGATCATGAATTGTAGCATGAGCACGCAAAGTTTCATTGATGTAGCTTATGTAGTTTTTGAGAAAACTTGTCCAGAGTGAAACGGACGGACTCAGTCCATTCCTATGCCCCCCTGCGCATTTCGTGGCAGGGGATAAGAAGGGATTCAAAGCACCAGCTCTAACCATTTCTCCCCCCCAAAAAAAGAAAAGGCAGCGCAGTTCCAAAAGGCAAAGTATTCTTCATGTAGTCACATACTGTAATGTCCTTTTAACACCATGCACATCAATAGTAATGTTTACACTCGGTGTCCTAGATATACAGCTCCGCCTTTAAATTCTCTCTTTTCCTCTGATCCCCTGCCTGGAGCTCATTCTAAAGGCTTTATTCCTTATACAAAATGGCAACTAATATAATTATCTACGCTGAGCTCAAGACTTTACTATGCTACTAAGATCTACGGACCACGTCCTATTCCTTGGATTATCCTGGTAAAAGCCACTGCACTCAGGCTGCATACTGAACAGACAAAAACAATATACTACGACAAATTGTACACAAATGTGCTACTCTCTGGCAACATTAACGCTGCCATTTTTTTTTTTTTACATCAAAGCTAAATTTCTACTTTTTTAATGCCTCCTCCTCCCTCCTAAACCTCATGCCAGCATGGCCCACCAGTGCCACCAAACTCTGCCATCTCTCATGGGCTTGGCTGAGTGTTAGACATTGAGCTCTATATAAAATCTGGAGAGCTCATAGGCTCAGAGTGAAGCCAGCTGGCCGCCATCTTACCACTCCCATTGCGGAACGGAACTGTTATTTAGCCTACTGGAAGCTACACAAAATTGAACAAGTTATTGATGTAGTTGTTGAGGAAAAATTAGAAGAAAAATGTCTACATGTGCAGCAATGAACTTTACAAATCGTCAGGTCAAAGGTTGTGGATGGTTATTTCACCTATGAGTATTGATTTTATATATGAATGAAAGAAGAAAGATATGAAAGACTATAAGAGGAAAAACTGAAATAATCTTATCTCATCTCATTATCTGTAGCCGCTTTATCCTGTTCTACAGGGTCGCAGGCAAGCTGGAGCCTATCCCAGCTGACTACGGGCGAAAGGCGGGGTACACCCTGGACAAGTCGCCAGGTCATCACAGGGCTGACACATAGACACAGACAACCATTCACACTCACATTCACACCTACGGTCAATTTAGAGTCACCAGTTAACCTAACCTGCATGTCTTTGGACTGTGGGGGAAACCGGAGCACCCGGAGGAAACCCACGCGGACACGGGGAGAACATGCAAACTCCACACAGAAAGGCCCTCGCCGGCCATGGGGCTCGAACCCGGACCTTCTTGCTGTGAGGCGACAGCGCTAACCACTACACCACCGTGCTGCCCGTCCTCAAAATATGTCAAAGAATTGTCATTCTCAAAATAAAACCAAACTAAAAAATGACTACATTGACACTTATCACAGTTTAATCTTGACTTGGAGCAGACATCATGTGTACATTAGTGACATCCTTTTTCCCAGTACATAGAAATGATGAACTCTACTGAAAATGATTTGTTCATCGATCAGCATTAGGGTGGGAATCTCCAGGCAGCTCATGATTCAGTTTTTGGACGCAGGGTGCCGTAATGTGATTAGAAAACAATTCTTCATGCATCTTGATGCATTTCAATTTGTGATGTCAAGATTTCAAGATTCCCCCCCCAGTATAAACATCTGCTGCCCTTTAAAACATAACATAATTTTCTTTCATCATCATAAAAAAAAATAGGATAAATGTATTTCCATTATGGCTGTAGGAATAATTTCACTGTTTGAATACTATTCACATTTTCCTAATCAAGTCTGGCGAAACACATGTTCCTTAAACATTTTGGCTAACTTTTTTAGATAATATAGAAAATGAGCTCTGAATACTCTATTCCCCCATTCCCACTCACACCGAGAACCATATATTTTCTGACATTATACTGTAATGGTGTCCTGTTTCCTGAAACATTTAATTCATAAATTACACAAAATGACATCAATAACAGTAACTAATAATAATAATAATAAAAGTTATCACATTATACTGTAATAAAAGTGATGTGAATGTGCTCTCTCTCACTCTCTCAGGAACAAGATAATAATGTTTCCACTTCATATCATGGTTGAAGCGCAGAGATGGATGCAAGCGCAGAAACCTTTTATTTTCACAGGATAGACAAAGCAACGCAAAACACCAGGCATGAAAACATAAGAGTAAAAATCAGGAACACAATGAGCCTCGGCACGGAAAATAAAAACAAACGCAAGACAAACTAACAGATGCTTCGTCGTAAAAAAGGCGAAAGCCGGTATACGTGGTTGAGTTAATAAGCAGGGTGTGTGGAAATTGTAGTTAAGGGTTCATACTTGTAGACTGTGCAGTGCGCTCTGGGAAGCTACAAGTCTTGCCAGGTGCTAGCGTGACAATTTTCAGCCCGGGATAAACCACAGATATCTGAAGCCACAGTTACCGAGTCAGTGGATATGGCAGTCCCAATGCAGTGTGGGAAATAAAGCCAGACCAGCGAACATTGATCGGTAATTTTCGCATTTGTCTGTCTGTATTTCAAAAGCATTGGACCGAATGGCTGATTAAAAAATAATTCGAATTTGTCCGTCTATATTTCAAAAGCATCAAACTGGATGGCTCATGAAAAATTGTAAAAATATGGGTCTAATCTACTTCTAATTTTCTTCCAAATGTTACACTGGGTGAATATGTTGTAACAAGGCCTGTGAAACAGGGACCCCTACGGGCCCTACTTTTAAAAATTCATACCTTGGCCACAGATGGTCCCGGCCCCGCCACAATTTGCATGCACATCCCTCTCCCCGAGACCTTTTGAACCGGCCCAGGCTTGGCCCAATCCGATGTCAGCAGCAAGCACGGATTGCAGAAAGCTTTAGCATGAGCCCTTGCTCCAGCCACTTTCGCACGCGGGGATTTAAAAATTCATAACTTGGCCACCGCAGGTCCTCGTCCCACCAAAATGTACAGGCACCTCCCTCACCTGAGTGACACACTAAATAAGACAATAATAATGCACTCAGTATTCACTGTTTGTTTTATTGCACGATGCAGATGAACTAGTATTTTAGGGTTGACGGGATCTGATTGATCCAGTCGGTTGATTAACCCCTTGGCTGCCACCCATAATTAATTGTAATAGGCCAGGCATATAGGACAAAAATATAAAAATATCAAGATTATCAAAATTGGTATATTTTGATAATCTTTCTCTAACTTGTACAGAACTTTTATGACTTTTATATTTTTAATATTTGTATAGAAAAATCACAAAACACACTCTTGTAGAGTAAAAATAACTTTAGTAATCAAAAACAACTTCAAAAACATCCAAAAAACAAGACAGCAGGTCTTGTCAATGAGAACCTGTCCATAAACATGAATTACTAGTACTTGAAAACTCTATGTACACCAAGGGTCCAGGTATTCCAAGTAACTGGGTACCATTTTTATGATGGTCTTTGGTATGACCTGACCATGAATAGAACTCACGATCTCCCATTCGAGAGGCGGACACGCTAACCACTACGCCAACTCGCGGTAATGTGCCACTATGAAGTAAAAGTAATGTGCCATGTAAAGTACATAAAAGGAGGCATTTATGATGAGTAGCTTGCGTCATAAGGCACAGCGGTAAAAGATTTCATGATGTACGTGACTCGTCCAAGGGCACTGAAGGGGTTAAGAGTTCAGTTTACATGAAACTTTCCAGTACAGTATTATGTTAAGTGCCAAACTGCCAATCAGTGGTTATGTTGTTGTTTGCTATGTGCATTTTTTTTTCATTCATAATAAGTGACAGTCATAGTCATGTGCTTTGGATGATGTAGGTTTATATTTTAATAGAGTTTTTATTTTCTTGAAATAAATTTAAAAAAAAAAGGATCAGAGACTGAACTGGAAAAGGAAAAAACAAAACAAAAATAGTGAAGGGGAGTGCTATAAAGATACATAAGGAATGTGGGTAAAGTTGAGAAAATAAGAGGAGGTAATGAAAGAGGAAAAAAAAAGGTCAGGAGATACTTTTCTTGGGGCAAATTTGATCAGATACCACGGTTTAACACATAAGCCAAATACACATGATGGGAGTGGTAATATGGCGGCCAGATGGCTTCATTCGTTTCTACAGTGGGGAATAGGTTATGAGCCCTCCAGATTTTATATAGAGCTCAGTGGTGTTGGGATGTCCTCCAGTCTCAAATTAATATGCTGAAGGTCTTGACAAACGACATCATTCCAATGGGTGCATGGTCAGCCACGTGGGCGTCTCCAATCCCACCGCTGGTGGATAAAACTCATAAATGGCTCTTGTAGGGTGGTTGTCTGTGCAGTGCAGGACATGTCTGACCCAACAAACACAGCACTGTGCAATGGTGTGGAGGCTATTTGGTTGGTTGGTCCTCTGGCAGAGCTCCTCATTGGAGACATGGTCGCACCAACGCAACTCCTCAATGGTCCTGAGAGCATGGGTCTCGAAGCCGAGAACACGAGTGGCCAAGGTCTTGCTGAGAGGCCAGGTCTCGGCGCCGTAGAACAGCACAGACAAAACCGCAAAGTTGTAGACCTGTAGCTTGGTGGGTTTTTTTAATGTATCAAACCAAAACTGCCAAACAATCATCAGTTAAAGATGCAGTCAAAAGCTTTGTGTGGTTTCATGCATTTCTTTGTAATGTTCAACGTTTAACATTTCTTCAACTGGCCAACTTTCAAGCCAAGGTAGGTAATTTTGGAGAAACCAGGAAGAGTATGCTAGATTTTGAAAATATCCAACCAATACATCCCATCCCCTCTGATCAGCCATCCCTCCAAAACACATGAACAGGACGACTCCACAAGAGTGAGCATCGAGGAGAGGAGCGTAGTGCGTCGTCATATTCAACTACCTTGTGTCTCATTCACATGTCAGAAAACACCTAACGTTATCAAAACGAATGTAAACAATGATCACGGCTAATATTAGTACTCACAGCTGTCTAGCCTTGTCGAAGACTCCAGTCACGTGCAATTGGAACGTGGACAGAGTGCATGCGGGTAAGCCATCCAATCATTTCATTCGGGCCAAATGGGCTTTTTTTTTTACAGCCATACGACTGCCACAGATGAGAGATTTTGATGCTCAGAGCATTTGATCATTTGATTTATTCGTTGCTGCCGAGATGTAAAGAGCATTTCAAGAAATATAACAAAAAATACTTCTAACTAGATAGAACTCGACGCCAATGGCGTTGATGGGGATGCCTCCGCCCGGTAGACTACACGTCTTATGAAGCTGTGATTTGGGGATGGACATTTGACCTCACAGTAATCCTGACCTGGTGAAATTCCTTTCATTTGCCTTGGAGATACTGTGTTCACAAGGTTTTTGAACAGACATTTGACCTCACAGTGACCTTGACCTTAGACCTTTTGATCTCAAAATCTAATCAGTTCATGTTTGTCCCAAAGCGCACAAATGGTGAAAGTTTGGTGAAATTCCCTTCATTAGCCTTTGAGATATCGTGTTCACAAGGTTTCGGGACGGACGCACGCACGCATGCACGGACGGACAACCCGAAAACATAATGCCTCCTGCACCTTACGGTGGCGGAGGCATAAAAATTACCTACCTTACCTTTAAGCTCCTGAATAAATGGATGGAATTCACTAGAGGCGTGACAATTAATCGATCCCCGATCTATCGATCCGCATCGCTCACATTTTGTTAATCATTCGTTGTTGTTTGTATTAATTTCTAGTTTTGTAGTTTACCAATAAATGTCAACAGGCAATTGACACTGTAACCACATGAAAATCCAGGTCAAAGGTCGCATGTCATTCCTCGACCTGAAATCTAAAATGTCTACTGATATTGTAACATGTGGTAGATATTTACAACAAATTGGAAAAAAATATTTTCTGAATGGAATAAAAAAATCTGAATATTTCAAGCATGTAATTTTTTCTATGCTAGGAATTTAATTCTGCTCTAATTCTATTTATTGCAATAGGATTCCAAATACTCTATAAACATTCCATTCTGTTATGAATCAGAAATATTATATATATCATAAATCACAGCACTTTTATTTTTTAAAAAGTATTTCATCTACTTCAACAATGTTACACAAAGATCGATCCATAACAGTTGTCAAGGTCACTTAATTCCACAGGGTGTCGATAATGGTGGACACTGGTGAAAGTGATCACTATTATCGACACTTCACATGACTTCTCAAACGCATGTTTAGATACAAAGTGGCGACTGTCAAATGAAAGAGTAAGAAACGAAGTAGGTTTCGACAAGGAGATCATGACATTCTGTCGCATGTCCCAGACCCAGTGAAATGTAACTGAATTGTCTTGGCCAGCCCTAAGGGTCCCATCTGCATCTCATCATTGCTGAGGAGTGTGCTCCCATCACCCAATCAAGCATCCAGCCAGAGCAGGTCATGATATATTTTTTACCATATTAACATGCCATTGTTGTGTGTTATGCCTGATGTAAAGACTCTCGTCTCTGCGAGCCTACCACACAGATTTAATACTTGTCATTTTTAGGGCATACCTAATAACCTGTGTTTTCTTTCTCTCTCTCCCCCCCCCGAACTGTCCCTCTGAGTTACATGTTGGTCCTGGGATTGAGATGCTGGCCTCTTCTGCCCCTCGGACCTGCTTGATCCATCCTGGTGCCCTGTGTCTGGTCGGAGTTTTATCGCACCGCTCCTGTGAAGGACGGCCCCATGAGGACAGTTGAGGGTTATACCTGTTAAAACTGTTAATATTATAGTCAGGCTGTCTGTTGTTGCCAAATGAGGATGGGTTCCCTTTTGAGTCTGGTTCCTCTCGAGGTTTCTTCCTCATGTCGTCTGAGGGAGTTTTTCCTTGTCACCGTCACCACAGGCTTGCTCATTGGGGATAGATCAGGGATAAAATTAGCTCATGTTTTAAGTCGTTCAAATTCTGTAAAGCTGCTTTGCGACAATGTTTATTGTTAAAAGCGCTATACAAATAAACTTGATTTGATTTGATTTGATCATGAAATATCGGTGAATTTGATAAGTAAAAACATGTCCACGATCTTTCCACCATGCTTACCTGCGATGATAACATCCGGGTTTTCCTCAAATTGCTGATCGTGCTAAAAAAAATTCCATCTCGGGTAACGAGCTGTGTCATCAGACGACAAGATCAAAGGGCGAGGGGGGTCTTCCGGTTGATTAATTAACCAATAATAACTGTTGGAACTGAAACTCACCTTTGCAAAATTGTTTTTTATTGGTAAATCTGAAAAGGTGTCGATAATTAATTATGGACTGTCGATAATTGTAGCCGCCGCTGTATTAACTAACGTTATTAAATGATGTTAAGCACTTTGGAACAATTTGGTGATTTTTGCTTGCAATTTCATTCACATTCAGTGAAACGTTTTCTTCATTCTTTTTCAATCCCTCTCAAGTTTCTAAACCCAACTTTCAATGAGTATGAGTATATGCGTGTGTGTGTTCCTGTGTGTACGTGTAATAGTTTTATGCTGATACGATGAGACTTCATGCTAGAACTCTGAACTCTGAATAGTTCACAACAGCGAGTTCCTGATGTGGAGTAAAATGTATTTAAGCTTCCCATTCAGTATCCTGACCAACTGTCACTGATACACTGGTTACATAATTTCACCCACTTGTTCACGATTTTCTATCTATCCTGTGCTATACAGAGCGCTATATAGAGAGAAATGCCAGACTGAATACTGACACAATAATGAATACTCTGGTGGGGTTCAAAAGTCCGAGGCCACGAATGAAAATGCTTCCATTTTATTATTTTTTTCACAATTTAATACAACAATGTTCATCACAATATATTTTATTGACAACTTGAGTGAAATGAAGAATCTTTGAAATATCTATACTACTAAAGGAAGGCTGTCTGTCTCTCTGTCTGTCTGTCCACCGATACAAATCGACACAGCTGGACGCACATACTCCATACTTTGCACATGGATTGGTGGCACCCCAGAGGGGCCCCAAGACAACATTTTCGATTCTCCAAAACATGGGATTAGTGTTAATCCAACACACTATTCATTTCCCATCGGCTACATGCTCATGTTAACACACTGCGCACAGCCTCGGCAAGGAATCCCCTCCCCGACTCGCCTGAGAGTTTCGATTGTACGGGACCTCGCAATCAGCGCTCCTCGTTGGAGACTTCCGCTAGGGCCAAGTCTACGACACTGAGGAGATACGGGGAGCGATTTAGGTCATTTTGACAGAACACAGTGACCAGCGCAGCCCCTGTGAAGAGCACCATTCAGAGGAAATGACGTTCACGGGCAATAACTACTAGTTTACATGAATTTTAGAGTTTCTTAGTATTTGGTCCATCCCCTTTTTGTCCACTCGAGCTGGCATGGACTCCACAAGTTTGTGCAAAATCATATGATCCATTTTAGATCAAATCCATCGGAGTGTTGTCTGAACACATGCTTCAATAGAAGAGATTGGGAATGAGGAAAATCTTAACTTTTGTACAAAGCAGTTAACATGGTCAATATTACACATTTGCTTATATTTAAATAGGGAGCTAGAAATGGCACAGAATCATAAATATTACATATAAATATATTGAACAATTACTTTATTTTAAATATTTCGCAATTCTAAAACCTTCTGTTAAATTTCAGTTTTAAGCAAGATCAGCTGTGAGCTACTGCTCATTTATGTATCCCCCCCCCCCGCTCTCGCTTATATCAGAATGCAAGCAATCGAAGGAATAGGACACTTATTATGAATATTGACTTCAACAAATAACGAACCCTGAAACAAGTAAGTAAAGAGCAGTGTCTCTCCCCAGGGATTTCAAATAGCATCATGGTAAACTGTCATTTTGAAATAGCATTTCGCTCGGACCCGGCGCCGTGGGGGGCGAAAGGGGGCGTCGCTCCCTCGTGGCTACAGCCCCGCCCCCTCAACGGAGACTCAGATCACTTAATTGTTTTCTTATAAAAATATAATGTATTATAGACGTATTAATAATTTGCATTTTCAAATACGAAATATTAAGTGGTTGCGCATTGCACAAAAATACATTTCACATAAATCACTACTAAAACTGGCACGGTAGAACAAATCTGATTGGTTGTTATGACACTTACAAGTGCATTGTCTCTGCAATATCCTGTAATATGCAGTCAAGTTTACGGGAGTAGTCTTTCCCCCACCGAATTAAACGAATTCAATCACAATATTGTGAATCCATTTTCTTTCTTTGTAGGCTAAGTTTATCTCCGTTTATGTTGGTGTATGTGTTCATATATGGTCCGCTTTGTGCGCAAATAGCGTAAGAATATGTGTCGTTGACGTCACCCCCCATGCAGCGGGGGTGAAAATTCATCACTTCAGAGTGTTTTGTCCCCTACACGCCTAAACTGGGATCGCGGATTAAGTGGTTAGCGTTGACTCGGTGCGAGTCAGGAAGGCTATTACTGGTGCAGCCGCGGGGTCTGTTGATTTTTTTAAATTATGATTTTGGCCGCCGAGTCAAGTACCTTAGACTTGCATTGACGTTTTGTTTTCATGCCGCGGAGCTATTTGTATGTATTTTAAATTTAAAGGACTTGTCTGTAGGTTTGTGTGTGTTGTTTTATGTTTGGCATCTTTCCGGTTGTAACGCGTGTCTGTGAGAAAATTGGAGGGGAGGGGTAACAGGTGGGCACGGGTGTTGATAAAGTGCAACTGCCCTGGTAATATGTCACATGATTTTCCCGTACTAAAGCAACCTTCGGGGCCGTGGTTTTGTGGTTGGCGCAGTTAATTGTTTGAAACACGTTGTCAGACCGCCATCACTACTACACACTATATGAAAAATATTTGCCCCCTTGCGATTTCTAATTGCCCCCTTAGTAAACTGTTCCTGGCGCCAGGCCTGATTTCGCTTCCTGAAATAGCGTCAAAATCCAACCTACATGTTTCGTAAATACATTCAGTCGGTAAAGAGGAAGTCGATGTGCGACAGACCTGAAAACAGCATACACGGTATAGAACCCCGAGCTGAAACTTGGCACCAAATATCAAGCAGTTGTGATTTGTACTTGCTGAGAAAAGCGTTATGAAAATTTTGTAAATCCATGCTATATGTTTTGCAAATACATTCAGTCGGTAAACAGGAAGTCGATGTGCGACAGACCTGAAAACGGTATACACGGTATAGAACACCAAGTTGAAGTTTGGTACCAAATATCAAGCAGGTGTGATTTGTAGTTGTGGAGAAAAGTGCTATGAAAATTTTGTAAATCCACATTATATGTTTCGTAAATACATTCAGGTAAACAGGAAGTTGATGTGCAACAGATCTGAAAATGGTATACATGGTATGGAACCCCAAGCTGAAGTTTGGTACCAAGTATCAAGTGGCTATGATTTGTGGTTGCTGAGAAAAAGCGTGTTTTGGATGGACAGAGATACAGATACAGACAGAGGTAAACCAGTATAACCCACTCCACCCCTCCTTGGAGTGGGGGTATAATAATAATAATAATAATAATAATAATAATAATAATAATAATAATGAGACGAGATGAGAATAATTTTTTTAAAATCCCAGATTTTCAGTGTGGTCTCAGACTTTCGGACATCACTGTACATGATCCATCATTACATTAACCCCAACGGTGTAAATTACCGAGCCTAGGGAGAAAAGAAAGTATCTGGTGCACACGTCATCTGTTAGTTGATTTATGATCTCGTTTGGTACATTTCGTGCTCTCAAGCTACATATGGTATATTTTACACTGTAAAATATGTCCTGTATGGCTAGTCTCCTGTTAGAAATGCTTCATCATATTTATGGAGTTCAGGTCTCTCTTGGGTAGTTTCTTGTCCGCACCAGAAACTTTCATTTTTTATTTATTTTTGCACATGTCCCTTTAGGGGCTCTGTACCTAGCAATCAAATCCACAAAACTACAGATGTATTAAAAAAAAGATTATGTATTAAATACACAATTAACAAGTACATGTTGGCTTTAGTGGTCGCTAAACAGTAATGAATTACATTTATATCCTCGACGTGCTAGTCATTCTGACAAGTACTTTTTGAGTGAAGAGAAATTGCTGTGCATTATAGTATTTGGTGCAGAAATAGTTATGCATTATGACACACTATGGGTGATAATGCCAATTTAATTTGTAAAGACAGTAGCAGTCAAAAGTCTGGACACACTCAGAGGTTTTTCTATATTTTGATTATTTTCTACACTGTAGAACAACACTCTGGAACATATATGGAGAACAGAAAAGTGTGAAACAAAATTTGTTTCATATTTTAGATTCTTCAAAGTAGCCACCGTTTATCTTGACGCTTTGCACACTATTGGCATTATCTTAACCAGCTTCATGAGGTAGTCACCTGGAATGCTTTTCTATAGGTGGGTTGCATCCGATGTCACATTCGCCTCATTAGATATGCAAGGCATGAAGTGGTGGTCAGCCAAGCTCACTGTTCACAAAGTGTTACTATCACTGGGGAGCCTTGCTAATCATTAAAATGCCCCAAGCTTGCGTTGTTTTGGGCTGTTCGAAGCAAACAAACCGTGAAACTGATAAAAGTTTCTTCTGGGTTCCCCGTGAAGTGATAAAAGGGTGAAAAAGCAAAGGATTTTCCCAAAAGATGATGAGAAAGGTGGCTCTTGAACCTTTCGCTGCAATGGAAGAGAGCAGAGTCGAACAATGCTCGGGTTTGCGCTGATCACTTCGGGAAAGGTTTGTAAATTCCTCTGATTTATTTCGTTTGGATTCGCAAAATCACTCTTCTGGCCATTTTACGTTATTTAGTGATGTTTTGAAGTTTAGGAGATAGTTAAGTCCTCAGATGTGCTTTTGTTTACTGTTTGATTGTGGCCGCCATATTGTAAACTAACGTGTATATAATACATGTAATACCCAGGTCTTTAAAGGGGTTTCTGTGGATCTTTGTGAATGATTTACAGTGGGGAAAATAAGTATTTGATACACTGCCGATTTTGCAAGTTTTCCCACTTACAAAGAATGGAGAGGTCTGTAATTTTTATCATAGGTACACTTCAATTGTGAGAGACAGAATCTAAAAAAAAAAAAAACAACATCCAGAAAATGTATGATTTTTAAATAATTACGGTAATTTGCATTTTATTGCATGAAATAAGTATTTGATACAATAGAAAAACAGAACTTAATATTTGGTACAGAAACCTTTGTTTACAATTACAGAGGTCAGACGTTTGCTGTAGTTCTTGACCAGGTTTGCACACACTGCAGCAGGGATTTTGGCCCTCTCCTCCATACAGACCTTCTCCAGATCTTTCAGGTTTCGGGGCTGTCGCTGGGCAACACAGAGTTTCAGCTCCCTCCAAAGATTTTCTATTGGGTTCAGGTCTGGAGACTGGCTAGGCCACTCCAGGACCTTGAAATGCTTCTTATGGAGCCACTCCTTAGTTGCCCTGGCTATGTGTTTCGGGTCATTGTCATGCTGGAAGACCTAGCCACGACCCATCTTCAATGCTCTTACTAAGGGAAGGAGGTTGTTGTCCAAAATCTCATGATACATGGCCCCATCCATCCTCCCCTCAATACGGTACAGTCGTCCTGTCCCCTTTGCAAAAAAGCACCCCCAAAGTATGATGTTTCCACCCCCATGCTTCACGGTTGGGATGGTGTTCTTGGGGTTGTACTCATCCTTCTTCTTCCTCCAAACATGGCGAGTGGAGTTTATGCCAAAAAGCTCTATTTTGGTCTCATCTGACCACATGACCTTCTCCCATGCCTCCTCTGGATCATCCAGATGGTCACTGGCAAACTTCAGACGGGCCTGGACATGTGCTGGCTTGAGCAGGGGGACCTTGCGCGCACTGCAGGATTTTAATCCATGATGGTGTAGTGTGTTACTAATGGTAATCTTTGAGACTGTGGGCCCAGCTCTCTTCAGGTCATTGACCAGGTCCTCCCATGTAGTTCTGGGCTGATCCCTCACCTTTCTCATGATCACTGATACCCCACGAGGCGAGATCTTGTATGGAGCCCCAGACCGAGGGAGATTGACAGTCATCTTGAGTTTCTTCCATTTTCTAATAATTGCGCCAACAGTTGTTGCCCTCTCACCAAGCTGCTTGCCTATTGTCCTGTAGCCCATCCCAGCCTTGTGCAGGTCTACAATTTTGTCCCTGGTGTCCTTAGACAGCTCTTTGGTCTTGCCCATGGTGGAGAGGTTGAAGTCTGATTGAGTGTGTGGACAGGGGTCTTTTATACAGGTAACGAGTTCAAACAGGTGCAATTAATGCAGGTAATGAGTGGAGAATAGGAGGGCTTCTTAAAGAAAAACTAACAGGTCTGTGAGAGCCAGAATTCTTGCTGGTTGGTAGGTGATCAAACACATATTCCATGCAATAAAATGCAAATTAAATATTTAAAAATCATACAATGTGATTTTCTGGATTTTTTTTAGATTCTGTCTCTCACAGTTGAAGTGTACCTACGATAAAAATAACAGACCTCTCCATTCTTTGTAAGTGGGAAAACTTGCAAAATTGGCAGTGTATCAAATACTTATTTTCCCCACTGTATTTACCTGGAAGAGAAGAGCAGGGAGGAGTGAGAATCAAGCAGCTGTGGTTTGTCTACACCAGTGTTGTAGTCGAGTCACTAAACCTCGAGTCCAAGTCTAGTCTTGAGTCCCCAGTGTTCAAGTCTGAGTCATTAAAAAATTTCAAGTCGAGTCCAAGTCCGCTATAGATCCGAGCTGAGTTGAGTCCAACACTCCAACCGCACCATTTGACGGTGGCAGTTTCAGCGCCATTGACATTAGTTTGTTCCTGAACATGACTTATGAACAGGTGAATGTGCTTCTCTTTGTCAGGGAGTGCGAAGTATTCTGTCAGAGATGGTTGGGAGACGGATGCAAGTACAGAAGGTGTGTTTATTAATACAAGTGAAGACAGGTAAACAATCCAGAACGGCAGGCAAAATCGTAAAACAGTCAATGGGTCAAGCGAAACACAAACAAACAGGCTATCGTAGACTCGGCAGAATCAAAGACGAGAAACAGGAACTCAGGGATCAGGAAACCAAACAAGGAAATAAGGCTCGGTAATGCGTCAGCAACGCAACTCAATACTTCGCAAAGTAAGTGTGTTTTCATAGTTTTTAATATAAGTGCCCTGATTGTGCCTTAATCCTGTGCAGGTGCGAGTCGTTTATGGCGCATGTGCTGTCCGGAATGCGCCCGAGAGTCTATCTAATGCACACGCCAAAGCGCGCAGGTGTGACACTCTTGCACAAAATTAGTACAGTAATTAATGTAAATATAAATATCTTATGCCAAATTATTATGGCATGTTACCAAAAAAAAAGAGAAAAAAATCTGAGTCCTCGTCTCCAATTTACGAGTCCGAATGCAGTTAATGCACAAGTCCGAGTCATCAGTGCTCAAGTCCAAGTCAAGTCATGAGTCCTTAAAATTAGGGCATGAGTTGGACTCGAGTACTACAAGCCTGGTTTACACTCGATACTAAAAATTGTAACGTCCTAGCAACCATCGTGAAAATGTGTACAAAAAGCCCCAAAATGCCAGTTTACCCGGGCAAAAAAAGGATACAAGATTTATCTTGTAGTGTCCTGATCCCCAGATCTTTAACCCAGCCACATATAAAAAGTTGTACTCCTCCATGCTCTTCCAGGTTTTCATCGGTGTGTCCGTTTAGAACGATGTCTGCAGCAGCAGGTAGTTTGAGATGTCGGGGAACTCAACGGATGGATACTTTTCCAACTTGTAGGAAAAAATCCTTCTTTCTTAACGTGTAAGGATCTAATCCCATTGCAAAGAGCAACTTTCTGAAGGTATCTTGACCGTGCATTGGTTTCTAAACTGCGAAAATAGTTGGAGATGGTTTCACTAGCTCTTTACAAAACAGCAGCCAAATTGGTTCTGGTTTTGGTGTCGACTGCATAAACTCCACAGATGGGATGTAACATGCAGGCACAAGCAGGATATTAATTTTTGAACAGGGATTTTTGGATGATGTTACCCAGATCAGCTGTCTGCAGTCTGGAACTGGTTTGCCTGACCACTACTTCATTCACCGGAAGTAAACTCGCAAGCAAGTCACGTGACCGAATACAACCTGTTAACAGGTGCCTCGTCAAAAGTTAATTAGTGCAATTAATTGCCATCTTAATGTATGAGATCAAACAGTAAATATTGAATAATAAAAATACAGTAAATAGTCTGATTACACATCATGTCAAAAACCACTCAACTAAGTAAAGATATACGACAGTCCATCGTTACTTTAAGAAATGAAGTGTCTTAATTAATAAAAGTAAAGAAAAACCATTGAATTAGAAGGTGTGTCCAAACTTTGGACTAGTACTGTATATGTATGTACAGTATGTAATTTTTACACTGAGAATTCAGACAACACTAAAAAATAGGTACCCTATGGGTCCATGTGGCTACTGCTTATAAATAAAATTGTTTTCTGATCCCATGTCCATACAGTAAATATAGCATATACGTATATTCACTCTATGAGGCAGTAGCCACAAAAATGAAGCATAATCCAAAAATGAGCAATTTAAAAATCACAGAAGTAAAATATACCGTGTCTGTACTTTATATATTATTCTACTCTTACCTCTTACAGTTTTTGAAACTGAAACCTCCAAACCGAGGCGAACATACACACACTGTCGCCATGACCCAAACTCTTATTATTTCCCAGAAATGGCCTGGCGCTAGAGCTCAGTGGTCTCAATACTCTTTTCGACAACTTTCTGTAACAACTCGGAAGTGCGTCACATCTACATCACACATGGGACCACTGGCCGAAGAAGGCGAGGAAAGGGGGAGAACCTGGAGGATATTTTAAAATAGGAATGCACTTTCCCTTGGTAATAACCATAAACTTGCCTGAAAGCGATTTTAGTCTTGTCCATTTATTTTGAATAGAGAAACGAATTGTATACACACACCGGTCATTTTAATAGGAACACCTGTATGCACAATTGTTACACTCATTCTTTCTTACAACACGATGACATAGTAGCTACAGCCTCTATGAGGCAATAGCCACAAAAATGGCTACACCCTAAATAGTGCGCCATCTGGTGAATAGGGAACAAATTCAGACACAGTAATAGAGAAACTAGAGACACCACCACTGTTTTTTTTTTTTTTTTTAATGCTGCATTAATATGTTTTAAAGAGACGTTTGAAAAATCTGCTCGTACATGTACACTGCAACCCCGCTATAACAAACTCCTTGGGTGATGTCCAAAGTTTGTTATACTGAAAAGTGTGTAATGCCGAAATGGACTCACTTGTCACACCAAACACTCGCTCTTGCGTAAAACAAGACCAACTGTGTTTAATGTATATTTACGCTTAATTCACTTACATATTCACAAAGTAAAGGAAACAAGTCAGTCACGCTTTCCAATGTCATAAAAATAATGCAAATATGGTGAATGTTCAGTTAGTAAAAGTGCATGTGGCGTAGGCAAGGGTGTGGTCGAGGGCCAGCTGTGAACAGTGAGGAGTCAGGTTGAACCAGTAGGTAACGTGTGAGGAATTACACCTGTGTTGGATTACTGGCTGTGTATTAATGTGTCTCTTTCAGATGGCCAGTAATGAGAGAGAGAGAGAGAAAGAGAGAGAGAGAGAGAGAGAGAGAGAGAGAGAGCTGTGTTCCCCAATGCATGCATGTGTGAGCAAAACCTACCCTGTCTGAAATCACTCACTACTCACTATACAGTATAGTGGACTATATAGTGAGTTCGCCATTTTGTAGTGCTGCCCGAATGTATAGTGAGAATTATTACACCACATATAGCGCACTCAAAGTATCCCACAATGCACCGTGAAAAGTAGTGTACAACCGATGGTCACTAACCAAGCAATATATCCCATCCTGCACTGCGGTCATGCTGAAAGAAAAAAAAAAAGTGTGTTGGGCTGAATGGACGGAGGAAGAAACGCATTATAAATGGACATTCAAGTACAATTAAAAATAGTAAGAGAACAGAAAATAAGCTAAACTAGAATAAGACAGATAAAATACAAGAATCAAAGTTACAGTGCAGAGCAAGGAATTAATCAAAAGCCTCAACTCTGATTTACTAAAAGGCAGCGGCAAAGAAGAAAGGATTCAGCCTTGATTTAAAAGAACTGAAAGATGCAGCAGGCACCGAATACTTTGTATTGATTAATGTGGGAAATATGTTCAGTATATTATGCATTTATCATAAAAATACATGCGTGTATTTATTATTTTGGAAACCCACCAGCCGACTGATCTGGCACGTTTTAATTGTGCGACAGTAATGATGTAAATAACGGCGCGGCAGAGTAGTGTCCAAAAGTGTATTTTTATTTTTTTTTAATTTTACCAATGAGCTCACTATATAGTCCTCTATATAGAATTCCCTGTATACAGTGCCTTGCAAAAGTATTCATCCCGCTTGGTGTTTGTCCTGTTTTGTCGCATTACAAGCTGGAATTAAAATGGATTTTGGAGGGTTAGCACCATTTGATTTACACAACATGCCTACCACTTTAAAGGTGCAAATTGTTTTTTTTATTGTGACACAAACAATAATGGCGGCACGGTGGTGTAGTGGTTAGCGCTGTCGCCTCACAGCAAGAAGGTCCGGGTTCGAGCCCCGTGGCCGGCGAGGACCTTTCTGTGCGGAGTTTGCATGTTCTCCCTGTGTCCGCGTGGGTTTCCTCCGGGTGCTCCGGTTTCCCCCACAGTCCAAAGACATGCAGGTTAGGTTAACTGGTGACTCTAAATTGACCGTAGGTGTGAATGTGAGTGTGAATGGTTGTCTGTGTCTATGTGTCAGCCCTGTGATGACCTGGCGACTTGTCCAGGGTGTACCCCGCCTTTCGCCCGTAGTCAGCTGGGATAGGCTCCAGCTTGCCTGCGACCCTGTAGAAGGATAAAGCGGCTAGAGATAATGAGATGAGACAAACAATAATTAAGATGAAAAAACAGAACTATGGAGTGTGCATAGGTATTCACCCCCCAGTCAATACTTTATAGAGCCATCTTTTGCTGCAGTTACAGCTGCAAGTCTCCTGGGGTATGTCTCTATTAGCTTAGCGCATCTAGCCACAGGGATTTTTGCCCAATCAGGGCTCTACGTTAACTTTGAGACATGGTTGCCCATTCGGGCAACCATTTGTAGAAATCTGGTTGCCCAAACTCAGAACATGGTTGCCCAAATATTACATATTATTATTTTTTATTTATTATTCAACCTTCTCAGACGCTGTCTGTATCAACAAGCATTGACACTAGCACCCCGTGCGAGTAATGCAGTAATTAGTCATGTAGTGAAGGACATACCAATAGACAGTCCCCCCAGGATTCCGCGGGCCTTTTTTGTGATTGTTGCGGGCTAAAATGTCTGATGTTGCAGGGGTTTTCCAAAAAAATTGCGATGAAAGTTGCGGTGTTTTTTAGGTTTTTGTTGCGATTACATTGCGGGAGGAAGTGAAAGTTGCGAGAAATTGTTGCGATTTTCTCTTTTTGTGATTAAAATTGAGTGATATGTTAAATATTAAGTTATTACTGAAAAACTATTGATTAAAAAAACAAAGACACTGAGAAATGGTCCTATAAACAACTTTACCAATATAAAAGATTACCAGGACTACAAAAATGCATAAAAATAGGCTTTACTTATCCAAATGCACCTGTTGGTTCAAAAGTTAAAGTGCATAGAACCTCACAGCACAACATGAAGTTACCTTAAAATATAATACAAATGCCTCAGCTTTCATGTAAGAAAAAAAAAAACTATTAATACTAGTACTGTGTGCAGGCAGTCTCTCCTGAAGACTAAATTAAACAATAATTATAAACTAATAAAATAAATGGCTCAGGCTTCATAGAAGAAAAAAAACAATTTGAACAGAATCTCACAGTATGATGCTGAAGCTGCCTAAACAATGGAAAATAAAATATGATTTTGGCAAAAATGTTGGCATCCATTAATTTCTTGTATTAAGTAAAAAAAATAATGTAAAGTGCACACAGTCCTTCACTGTAAACATAACACACTTTCAGTAACAGAATTTAAGCCTACATAAACACTCACTTGCACATCATGCAATGTTGCCAGATACTGCTGACGTTTTACAGCCCAAAATATGTTCAAAACCCGCCAAAATGCACTTAAAGCCGCCCAATCTGGCAACACTGCGCACATGCTGCTTCTCTTGAACGTATACATAGAAGTAAGGCGGAAGGTAGTTTGTCAACGTCACCTCAAGACGACGCCAACGATTGGTCAAATTTGCGGGAAAGTTGCGGTGATTGGATATAATTGCAACACCGCCCTGAATTCGCGGGGATTGGTTGAATTTGCAAATCGCAACATCGCGAAATCCTGGAGGGTCTGAATAGAACATTGAATATGCACTACGCGATAATTATTAGCAATGGGAAACTGCATTGCGAGCCCGTGATGTGCAAATGTGAATTCCGCTAGTTGTTGAACATCCTGTAATGATAACATGGACGCGGTCTTTCCAAGTCAAACAATCGCAAATCGTGATGGAATTTCATCATAATATGAATGAATAAACATAGTTTTTCACGCAAGTTGACATATTTGGGTAGTTGCCCGATCGGGCAAGCATTTGTGAGAGTCTGGTTGTCCGAATCTATTGAATGGTTGCCCCGGGCAATCGGGCTACTGTTAATGTCGAGCCCTGCCATTCCTCGAGGCAAAGCTGCTCCAACTCCTTCAAGTTAGATGGGTTGTGTTGGTGTACAGTAATATTCAAGTTATGCCACAGATTCTCAATTGGGTTGAGGTCTGGGCTTTGATTAGGCCATTCCAAGACATTTAAATGTTTCCCTTTAAACCACTCCAGTGTAGCTTTAGCAATATGTTTAGGGTCATTGTCCTGCTGGAATGTGAACCTTCGTCCCAGTCTCAAACCTCTGGCCGACTCCAACAGGTTTTCCTCCAGAATTGCCCTGTATTCAGTGCCATCCTTCTTTCAGTCCTGACCAGTTTTCCTGTCCCTGCAGATGAAAAATATCCCCACAGCATGATACTGCCACCACCATGCTTCACTGTAGGAATGGTGTTCTCAGGATGTTGGGTTTGCGCCATACATGGCATTTTCCATGATGGCCAAAAAGTTCAATTTAATCTCATTTGACCAGAGAATCATCTTCCATGTGTTTGGGGAGTCTGCCACATGCTGTTGGGAAAACTCCAAGTGTGTTTTCTTAAACAATTACTTTTTTTCTGGCCACTCTTCCCTAAAGCCCCACTCTGTGGACTGTACAGCTTAAAATGTTCCTATGGACAGATCCTCCCATCTCCACTGTGGATCTTTGCAGATCCTTCAGTGTTATCTTTGGTGTCTTTGTTGCATCTCTGATTAATGCCCTCCTTGCCCAGTCTGTGAGTTTTGATGGGCAACCTTCTCTTGTCAGGTTTGTAGTGGTGCCGTATTCTTTCCATTTTGCTATAATGGATTTAATGGTGCTCCCTGGGATATTCAAAGTGTGGGATATTTTTTATAACCCAACCCTGATCTATACTTCTCCACAACCTTGTCTCTGACCTGTTTGGAGGCTCCTTGGTTTACATGTTGCTTGCTTAGTAGTGTTGCAGAGTCGGGGTCCTTCCAGAACAGGTTGATTTATACGGACATCATGTGACAGATCATGTGACACTTTGATTGCACACAGGTGGATCTTAATCAACTAATTATGTGACTTATGAAGTGAATTGGTTGGAGCAGCTCTTATTTAGGGGTTTCATACGAAAGGGGGTGAATACCTATGCACACTCCAGATTTCTGTTTTTTCATCTTAATTATTGTTTGTGTCACAATAAAAAAAATTAAAAAAAAAAACGTGCACCTTTAAAGTTGTAGGCATGTTGTGTAAATCAAATGGTGCTAACCCTCCAAAAATCCATTTTAATTCCAGCTTGTAATGCGACAAAACAGGACAAACACCAAGAGGGATGAATACTTTTGCAAGGCACTGTAGTGAGTAGGGAGTAGTGAATGAGTGAGTGATTTCGGACACAGTGAGAAAGTGACTGAGAAGTGAAAGTAAAGATAAATAATATAAAATGCACCTTGAACTGTCGCGCCTGTCTCCCAGTTCCTCATTGCCCCAGCATACAAACTGTTGCAGTACGATCCTAATGTCCCATCAGTTTTACTTGCCACAGAAACTTGTAATTCTGGACTGCAGTGTTCCCGAAAAACTTTCCTTAACATCAGTCATATTGTCTGACGTTGGGCAGATCTATGTCAGACATTTTCAGACCTTGTCAGACAATTTTAGCTTTGTGTAAAATGAATGAAAACAAGCAAGAAAATCAAGGACTATTATTTATTCCACAATGTCCTATTCGACAATGTCCTTTCCAGCACACTGAAACGGTCAGTTACTGATGATATTTTTTTGTATCAGTTTATCATTGAACACATCAAAGCTCATTTCTGAATTTCTCAAGCAGACGGTTGTTAGTTTCCTCATCCTGCTCATCAAAGCTCTCATAGCCGGCATCAAGATCAGAATCAGAATCCTGCTCATAACACTCATCCATCTGAGGAACAGGTTCTTCAACATCTTCATCAGAACCAGCCACAGCTTCACCTTCAACATCAACAATATCACACATCTGAACATCTTGCTGCTGGTTCCTGCTAGTTTTGACAGCACGATCAGTAGTCACAAAACATGAGCTTTTTACCGTAATCGTAACGAAGCCAAGGCCTCCCAACTCGCCATGCCTCTTGAAAACGACGGCATGGCTGCTTCCCCCTTCAGAATTGACAGATGTTCTCCTTTTGAAAGCAACTTGCAGTTTGACGGTGTCCGATTTTGCATTTTTTCCAAAAAAACAATGCACGCTTTTACCGGCCGCATTCAGCATGGACATTTTAACAGGGAGCAACCAAAAGAGGTAGTAAGGCGACTTTTGATTGGATAAAGGGAGAGGCCTCAATAGATAGACTAATCAGAGCCATCCATACAGTGACACCAAGGTAAACAAATATGGCGCGAATGCATTCGGACAGCATATCGATCGATAACGTATCTTCTCAATGAACTAAGTAGGTCGCTGCGAGAAAACTCTGTGCACCATTGACGTGTATTTAAGGTATGCGAAACTGCGTAGAGGCATCAATGCATGGAGTGTTAGAACTTTGTTTATTAATTGCGAAAAATACGATATTTGTGTTTTTTTCTCACGTTAAATTCAGGCATGTTTTAGATTTGGATGTTTATATTAGTAATTACAATAGCTATCGGTCAGGTTGACTGACGTTTATGTTAATTATGTAGGACAACTGAATTTTTCGTCTGTCATGACCGGTGTCCGACGATATTTCGGGAACACTGGGACTGTTTTTCTTCAAATACTTAAATGTCTGAGGCTACATCCACACGACAACGGCAACGAGATTTTTTTTTTTAAATATCGCGTGCACATGGGCAACGGATCAGTAAAATATCAGGTTCATATGGCAACGCAACGCTTGCTGAAAACAATCCAACACCTCTACGTGTGCTGTAAGACGGTCCCATCGGAGACACCAGAACAATAAAAGAAGTAGACGCATGCGCATAAACCCCTTCTTCTGTAGCATTAGCCATATAAAGTTTTGATTATTAATCAGTAGCGTAAAACGAAAGACGCAGAAAGAGGAATGAACGGGGGTAGATGGAAGCTGGTACGCCAACTAGGGGTGTCACGGTATGAAAATTTAACATGACGGTTATTGTGACCAAAATTATCGCGGTGTACAGTATTATCACGGTTATTTGAGTGGGCGTGGCTCAGGTTGAGTGGGCGTGGTTCAGGTTTTCAAGTTTGGACTGTGGACAAGTGGATCCTGACCACAGCTAGACACATTTTAAAATGCTAGCAGTGGGCGCACTTCGCAATAAAGATCATTATCAAAGTTTAACATTATTGACAGTCGGATACAACTGTTGTATTTTCCCTCGACCCGAAGTCATACGTTACTTCGTGTGTTTCACTGATCCATTTTCACCGTCTTGTGGCGAATGAAAGTTTAGCTGTGTAACTTAGCTTAGAATGGTGATGTTTACCTCAGAATAGCGCTAACCACAGCTAGTGCTAGATGCATTTTAAAACTGCTAGCAGTGGCCGTCTTTCGACAATAAAGATTATCATCAAGGTCTAACATTATTGACAGTCGGAAATAATTGTTTCATCTTCCCTCGTCAAAAGTCAAAAGTTACTTTGCGCATTTCAGCTAAAACATACACGTTAACCTACCTTGCACTTGCTGTACAGATGCTGATGATGGTCTCGCAGATGAGTCATTAGATTTGATGTATTGCTGCCTTTCGCTGACACCTTTTTTCTGCACACTCTACATGCAGGAGCACCGTCATCAACAAGTTGTCCCTCCGAATTTTTGAAATATCCAAAATATTTCCACACTTCCGATTTTATCCACTTGGAAGGCGGATAGATGTCTTCATCTTGATGACCACCACAGTCTCCTCCTTCCGCCATGCTTGAACTTCGGACAGTGAGTGAGTGAACTTGAGTGGCGTCAGCGGGAAAACTCGGACGAAAGTTCAAAGTCTCACGAAAATGGAAGCTATCGCGGTTTTGACACTCAGAAGGTTATGGTCACCGTCAAAATATTTTAGCGCAGTAACCGTGTACACCGGTAATCGTGACAGCCCTAACGCCAACATTCTGATATCCTCCAGAATTCTTTAATGGTCCGGAATAAATTGAATGCTACACATTGATGGATTACTTTGTTCTTCTACGCCCTTTTTGAGGAATGTATTGTCGGACTTAAACCAACATCTGAAGAGATGAGATCGCTCCTTTTTTTTTTTCCTATTTTTGCTGGCGGGATTGTTTTTGTTTTTGGAAAGCGCATGGGCGGTGCGCGGTTTGGTACTGCTTCCGCAGTGTTTGGACTAAAGACTCTGCCCTAAGGGCTATTCTCTCACTCTCTCTCTCACTTTGCACCATTACACAATAAATATTCACAGTGAAAATATTTTGTAAGCGCGTTTCATGAACCAAGTTATAGGATTTGTTGACAACTTGCATCGAGTTCGTTACACTTCTACCCGGCGTGAAGCACTGACAGTCATGTGGTTGTGACGTCATCGTAAACAAATCCGTTCTACTCATCCAGATGACTTCGCAACGGCGCTGTTGCCAGATTTTTCCACTCTGGAACCCGTTCTCAAAAGATTTCGGTTTGGGGAACCCAAAACGCCGGTGCCGTGTGGACGCCAGGCCGAAATGATAAACAATTTTATCAGATTCACCTGAATCCGTTGCCATGTGGACAGGGCCTCAGGCACTATCGCAGTTCATTGACTGAGTTAAAGGATCATGAACGGAGGCGATGATTTCTTCATCCGTTATGGAAATGACGGAGGTTACCGGTGTATCGTTATCAATGTCCACCCACTGACTTGCGATGTTTCCTAAAGCTTCACCATTCAGTTCATTCATGTGTTGCAAATCACCAATGATGTCAGTAGTCATTTTGTCCTTTTATCAATCCTTTGATCACCATTCTCCATAATTGTTTGTGATTGAAACCTAAACTCGGCGCGTTAAGCCTTTATTTTATGGCATTAACACGTATTGTTAAATTGACTGTGGACTTGATGACTTATTGTCTCTGGTGGGAAGAGGAATGCTTGACTCAGTGATTTTTGTGGCTACTGCCTCATATAGAGGCGGTAGCCATGATATCATCGTGTTGTAAGAATCTAAGAACGAGTGTAGCAATCGTGCACTGCACAGCACCAGAACGGTGAATCATGATCTCACAACATGAACAGTTGATCTCGCGTTATCATCGTGTTGTAAGAATGTGTTGAAGGACTTTTATTTTGAAATGCTAACTGACTACCTCGCGCCAATCAGCATTTTTTCTCTCAGTTAATGAGCGCGCACGCTCGCTCACGACGACTCAGCTCGAGCGTGTTTGTTATTCATCAGCAGTTCTGCGCGCGCTCAGAGCAATAAAACACCTGACTGATAAAATGCTGCAGGAGAGAAAATGATTTAATCCTTTACGCAGTTACACCTTTCTGTAACAGAATAAACATTCACACAGAAGGGGGTTTTGTCTAAGTGTAATAATGTTCCGTTTTCGGTGCCGTTCTGCGGTTATTTATTGCGGTTATTTATTTATTGCTTATAAAATAGCAGGATCAGGACCCTTCAGGAAGCTGGACGCTGTATGAGGTGTTCAAAGATCACAAGCTCTGTTTATTTCACAAAATGCACATCTCTGTTTAATGTTATGACGAACAAATGCGTCAGAGTTTTGTTGTGGCTACTTCAGAGTAAAAAAAGCATAATTAGTCAAACTTCTGTTATTCGCTTTAATTTTTTTATTTTAGAGTCTTTACACTACACTTGTGAAACAAAATGTGCTCATTAGTACTGAATAATGTTTCTAAGACAATTCATGAACAAGTGCTTTCTTACTATTTTGAAAATATAGTTCACAGCACTGTATTTTGAACAAAACAGTAAACAAAACTGGTAACCAAAATACTACAAGCCCTTGCTGATGCTTGCAAGAGATGAGGCTAGTATAATTGATAACAGGCTTTTAGATAGAGGGGCGTCTGGGCGTCTTTTCGACGCCCTGTACTGAAAAAAACAAGAAATTGGACGCCCTACTTTTTAGTACGACGCCCTAAAGACGCCCTAATATTTCCGCCCGTGTTATGTCCGGTAACTTAGCTGAATATGTTAAAAAATCGCCGAGTCTGAGCTTTCCGAGGATCTACAAGCTTTGTTGACACCGCCATTTTGGAAATTTCAGAAGTCTCGCTTTGACAGCTGTCTTTCCCGAAGACGCCCAGGGTTACCATAGCAACAGCACGAGCCCAGAGTACAAAATATAGGCACCCGCCGCAGAGCTACAGAAACACGCGTTTCTATGGCTGCACTAATTTCAAAGTTGTGAGAGCCCTCGTTATAAATAAATGGGTTATTAAATAAATTTGGTGTACAAAGCACTTGTAATATGCGTTCCCAGAGCAGAGGGGGAAAAGATGTATGCCTAGGAGACACTGGCATAAATATCCAGACAATATAGCCGTAGACTATATTGCCGCAGCTAAATGTGGAATGTAGTCTATAGAAAACCGGCCTTACCTGACATGTTATTTATCCCGAATAAATCCTTTTAACAGTAAATAACACATTTTCATGCAGATTTTCCCAACATTACAGGCTACGTAGTGGAGAGTGTGGTAGTCGAGCCGGCGGGTAGTATTTCTAGTAGGCTATACTAAATAGTAGGTTATACTAAATCTTTGGACGCTAGCGGCTTTGAAAGCAAAACTGGTCAGCCGGGGTTGGTTGTCACACTGTGTTCGGGGTTGGTTGTCACATGTAATGCAATTGCAATAGGTGCACTACTGACTGAGACAAACACAGCTACAACAAGCTTTATTTATGTAGTATTCTGCGATCAGAAAGCTTTATAGCTAATTTGTCATGCTTAATATGCAACTCCAGCTCAAAAAATCCCAGAAATATACCCATTTTAATAATAATATTCATTAAAAATATACGCAGTTTGCAGTGTATTTTGTTTTGGTGTTCCCAAAGTTGATATTGTATTACCAATCTGTTGTACCCCCGGAACCCCCTAAAACACTCGTGCCAGCGGCGCTCAACGCGCCGCTACACCTCGCCACATACAGTGACACCTGCAAAAAAGTTAGACTCCCTAAAAAAAAATCCTGCCTAAAAGCCTGATTGATAACATGTATATATGCTATATTTACTGTATGGACATGGTATCAGAAAACAATTTTATTCATAAGCAGTAGCCACATGTACCCATAGGGTACCTATTATTATTATTATTATTATTATTATTATTTTATTTTTTTTTAAGACTCTGACACATCGTCACTAAAGGCGGGGGACACGAACTTGCACTACGTTCAGACTGCACCCTGAAACGACCCATATCCGATTTTTTTGCCCATATGCGACCTGTATCGGATTTGTTATTAACAATCTGAACGATACAGAGCCGATTTTTTAACATGCGACCCAGGCCGCTTGGATATGTGGTCCTAATTCCGATGCATATCCGTTATTTTCACATGCGACTGCAGTCTGACCGGACAGGTCGCATTCATGCGACCTACACGTCATCAACAAGAGACAAACATCACTATCCTGCGTTGGCTAATCCCGCCTCTTTGGTGGAAAACAACAACATTTGTACAGTTTTTAGAATTTAAATAGACTTTTATAGAACTGATCAAGCTAATGGTGGATTTGGTAGGGACCTGGATGTTGATCTGTTAGCCTGATTAAATAAAACAGTTTCTATAACTGATTTATAACTTAAATCATCCTGTATTACAAGATTATAAGATTGTTCTGGAAATTTCCAGTAATTTGACACCTTCGGTCTCATTAGTCTGCTGCCCACATTAATCAGATTATTGTGCGAGTTCCGCCGCCGCCACAAAAACCACATCGCCAGGTCTCGCCTCATCTCCATAGCAAACTGCACTGGTGTTTCTGCACCTTGAGCCAGCACTGAGAGAAGTTGCAGAATTCAGCTGGCTATAAACAATCTAAATAAATATTTATAAAAATGTAGAAAAAGTTTATTAATACGACGAAATAAATATGTGCAAATTATTAAGCCTGAATTAAGAGTTTGGTAATACAGCGGCCGTATCCCAAATGACTGCCTACTGAAGCTTGAGTGCACTGTATAGAGTTTAAAAATCCATTACTTCCTAGTAACATGTAGTGCACTTGTATAGAAATTAGAGAGACATTTAGGAGTCAACCCTCGTTACCAGGCTACACGTTTTCATTTCAGTTCAGAAACAAAAACACACACGAGACCTCACACTTTAACACTAACCAGATAATTAAACAAACAAACAAAAAAAGAAATCATTAAACTTGAAGAGTGCGCTTTTTTTGTTTACGTATTACGTAGATGTGCTTATTACGTGTCAATTTGCGCATGCGGGACACATTTGGGTCGTTTTCCGTTCATATTGGAGATCGCATACAAGTCTCATATAATTGGTAATGTGAACGGCCTAACAAAAAAATCGGATTTCACAACAAATCGGATATGGGTCGTTTCAGGTTGCAGTCTGAACGTAGTGATAGACTGTGTCCGAAATCGCTATATAGTGAGTTCGCCATTTTGTAGTGCTGTCCGAAACCTTAGTGAGGATTATTTACACCCTATATAGGGAGGGAAAGTGAAACACAGCGATCCTAGTGGTAGCGTTCCTAAGCCGAGAGCCATACTATTGAAAATCCCATAAGGGGTGTTCACACGGCAACTTTTACTCCGGTGTAGCACTGGGGCTGCCCCGGTAGAGCGTTCACACGGTACAAAGTTATACCGGTGTAGCCCCTGAAAGCTGCTTAAACCGGTGCAAATCTAACCCTGCTCGGGAGGTGGTTTAAGAAATTTACTCCGGAGTAAATGCTAGTTTGCGAGGCAGCACTGATATGGGATGTGTGAACGCTACAGGGGTCGACTCGCTACGCGTGAGGAGAGTTGATTACATACGGGCATTGCATAATTTGCATCCTGGTATTTTGCGCTTCCAAAATGGCGAATATCAAGAACAGAACTGCGTGTCTTCCAGTGTTGCCAGACTGGGCGGTTTTAAGTGCATTTTGGTGGATTTGAACATATTTTGGGCTGGAAAACGTCAGCAGTATCTGGCAACACTGGTGTCTTCATCCACGTTGTTTTCCCGGCGCTTGGTGATGCCATGACAACCGGGAAAAGGAAGTACATTTTCACGCATGCGCATATTTCATTTCCGCATTATTACTATCGTATAGCACAGTCACAAAAACTGCCGTGTGAACGCAAGTGGGGCTGCACCGGTGCTAACACGCTTCTCTCTAGTAAGCAGGTTTGTGACGTGTGAACGCTCCACAAAATTTACACTGGTATAAGATATATCGCAACAAAATACATCGGTGCAGCATCGATGCAAATATGTGCCGTGTGAACACCCCTATAGACCCGATTTTTAAAAAAAATCCCACGAAGTTATGACGTAGAACTTGTACACCCCCCAAAAAATATGTTGTATATGTTGGGATTATCTACTAACTGTGAAAGTATCAGGTGAAATTTCGCTGTCTTTTAAAAGATCGAAATTGCGCCTAACCTGTCAGAAATGGACTACAACAAAACTGTCTAGTCAGAGTCGCTCATATTACGTCAGCAGTAGGCTTAGCTATCCCACGCTTAGTTATCCCCACGAGGGATGCATTTCTTATTGGTACAGAAATACTCCACCAACCACGCTATACAAATCGGCATGTTGATGTAGGCTACTCGCCGGCCGCTACCTGCTACAGGTTTGGAAAGGCGCTAGACTTGCGGTGACGTCACATACGCGACGTCGGGTCCGTGTAGTCTTTGATCAGCTTATTAAAAAACATTCAAAACAATTCAAATCGGTGGAAAAAATAAAGTATGATCACCAGGATCGATAGAGCTGCCCGACATGCACAACATATGGAAGCCATTGTCTTAACTTTGAAGTGTAACCCGAAATGTAATTTTTTGAAAAGATATTCCCGTTCATTTTGCCATAGAGGTTGGAACGCATCCAGTAGGGGGCGATGAGATTACTTTCCCTCCCTATAGAGATCTTGCACGTGACGTCACATCCGCTCCAGATTGTAAGCAGTCGCCATTTTGTCGGTCAAACGCCATATTTCCGCCGTGTTTCCAACACTGACTTTGGTTTTTTTTTCGCCCAAATCTTCAAATATTACCGTGCCACAATGCCGGAGAGTTGTATGGCATATAAATGCCACAACAGGAGAGGTCAGAAATCGGGAAGAAAGTTTCATAGGCTGCCACGGGACCCTGACAGTCGTGCAAAGTGGATTGCTGCTATCGGCCAGGCCGATGCAAACAACAAGAACAAGGCATGGGAACCGACTGGAAAGAACGATCACTGGCGCCTGTGCAGTGACCATTTCATCTCAGGTTCGCCATGTATTTATTTCAGTATGTCCATGTGGTTATTCGCAACATAAGTTTATGACTTGCTCTAATAAAAAATTCCGGGAAGTGGGAACCTGAGAAAAGGCTTGGGGCGGGGGGGTGGATTGGGTCTTTAGTGGTGTGACAATCAATGTAGTCTCTAGATATAAAATTATTTTACACTTTTAGGGGTCACATGTAGAGATAGATAACTTCATAAGTATCAAATCATAAATTCCTCGTGCTCAATTGCCACTAGTCAGTATATTTCTGTCTTTCAGGGAAGAAGAGCAATAACCCGACCTCTCCAGATTATGTACCGTCCATTTTTGCTCACACTTCCTCTCCACTGAAGAGAAAACGAAAGAGAGAAATGGAAACGTACACAAGACGTGAGCGATCAAAGAAGCAACGTCGTGATCAGTGCGCAAAGACACTGGCTGCCAGAGCTCTTCTTATACACGTCTGGGTATTCCTCTGGCAGTTCCATATCCACTGACACGGTCGTGAAAACTACGTCCGGTAAGCCATAAGGGTCACTAATCCGTAGGTTGTTTATTTTAGACATATATCTAATTATCTGTTCATTAGAAAAATGAGCCGTATAGTCCGTCAGTTGAAATTTATCCATTTTGTACACGACTGCAGCAGTATTCAGCGGTGTTTTTTACCGACAAAATGGCGGCTTTGTACTTTCCGGTCACGTGACTGCAAGATCTCTATATCGTGAGTTCGCCATTTTGTAGTGCTGTCCGAAACCTTAGTGAGGATTATTTACACCCTATATAGTGCAGTCAAAATATCCCACAATGCATCACGAAAAGTAGTGTACAACCGATGGTCACTAACCAAAGCAATATATCCCATCATGCATTGCAGTTGCACTGAAAGAAATCAATTAAAAAGTCTCAAATTTGATTTAATAATAAAGGCAGTGGCAAAGAAGAAAGTATTCAGCCTTGATTTAAAAAAAAACTGAAAGATGCAGATACTTTGTATTGATTAATGTGGGAAATACGCTCAGTATAATATGTATTGATCACAAAAATACATGCAGGTATTTATTATTTTGAAAACACACCGGCCGACTGATCTGGCACGTTTTAATTGTGAGACGGACTAGTGTCCGAAAGCATTTTTGTTTTTTTCTTCCATTTTACCAATGAGCTCACTATATAGTCCTGTATCAGGGTTTTTTCTAGAAAAATTTAGTATGAGGGCGCTCACCATGGCGAGGGAGCGAAGCGGGGGGGATGGTGCCGGTTGTCCCCCCCGCCGTGCGAAGCCTTTGAAAAATTGAGGCTACAATGGGACATTCTGAGGCTATCTGAGAGGGAAATTGTAACAAATTGTCTGTCAACATTGAAAAAGAAAGAAGTAATCTTCTTCTGCCCCAGACAGTCTTTGGCTTTCTTCCGTTTCGTGCCGTGGGATGACATCTTTAAATGCCCAAGTGTCAACAAAAACTAGCCTGGCAAGCCAGACTAAATGTGAATATTTAGTCTGGCCTCGATCCGTAGACATTTCTGAAGGGTGGGGGTGGAACAAACTGCTGTCTTTCAAACTGTCTCTGTGCGTATAGGCCAACGCTCTGACCAATCAGCGCAACAGTGACTATGACGTAGTCAGAGCGACAGAAAGCAGTGGGGGAGGCCTTGAAATAAATAATTTTTCAAAATGCGTATTAATTAATAAACAGGTTCTAGATATTAAGAAGTTTGGAGATAATGACCACAAGTTTGGAGTCTGTACCACATACACTCATTTTTTTCCAAGTGTTTTTCAAGGGTTTGCTTAAACTGTTTTTGAGTTTTTATTTAGTGGTGTTTGGTGAAATAATTTCCCTTAAATTTAAAATAACGGGAAAATAAGAAACAATCAAAAAGTAATGTTTCAAAGCTGTTTATTAATTCTTCGTACTGCACAAACTAGCCCCATCCTTTTGGCTACGAGCGGAGCCAGCTGGTAGATCAGACTTTTGCCATAGCCGGTCGGCAAAACAGCGGAAACGTCCTTCTTGAAAAGGAATGAGCGGAGAGCCTCTTCCTGCTCATGTTTCAACGAAAACTCCAAGTCTAATTCTTCTAAAACTGATTCCAAAGCGGAGTCAAACGCGCGCTGTTCTCTAACCATAGCCATCTTTCCTGCTGTGCTTTCTCCAGCGTCGCGCAGCTTTGTCGTCACTCCTGCAAAAGCCCGCCCAAAGAATCCAAACAAAAACCTTGCGTTGTGATTGGCGGGCACGATTTGATGCCCGGGGTGTTTTTGTTTATATGGTGCGAGGCTAGACCCACTTGCTAGGCAAAAATATTTTTGGCCGCTAGGCGGGTGGGTCTAGTTTACTAGGCTAAACAAAAACAACTCGCGAACTACTTCTGTCAAAAGCTCCCGCGCCGGTGGGTGAAAGGTCATTCAGTCTCGAGAAATCTCGCTCTACAAGTCAGCTGACCTTGTATGTAACCCATGTCAAATCTCGCGAGAGCAGCCGCGACAAGTAAACAACTAAACAACATGGCACCTCAGTCTGGAAAACGCCAATTCGGATTGTTTTTGCACCGTCTGGCGGTGTATCTACTATGATTGGAATATTTTTGGAGTAATTATAACGCATTTGATGATGAGACACATTGTCACGTGGTGTTGCTGGGATGTTTTCACGGAGAAAAGATCATTTTGAGAAAGATTGCATGTTGTGCAGTAGCATATAAGTGCATGGCCTAAGGGTGACTTGGGGTTCAATCGGCATTTCGGTAAGGGGGCGCACGCCGAGAGCAAGAGGGCGCAACGCCCCTGTTCCCTGGTTTAGACGAAAGCCTGCTGTATATACTGTATATAGTAATTCTCTCTATAGGGAGTAGGGAACGAGTGAGCGATTTCGGACACAGGGATAGTTGCGAAAGTTCGTAATAAAAGCGCCTGTTATAGCGGGGTTGCAGTGAATGTAACTTTTTAAACCACTTGTTCATGGCTAAATTTTCAAAATGGATGTTTATGGGTGTGGTCACTCTGTGATGCATGTGTTAACCAGCAACGTATAACAAGCTCCACTGCAATATTTCTTGGTCTGCAGAAAGGATCCTTCTATGAAGCAGGAACTGAAAAGGTCCCCAGGAACTACTTGCTGTGGAAATACATCAAAGGTTTCTTAGCTCGTGGAAAAAACCCCTGGGCTCCTGAAAAATTTCCTTCCCCGTTTGTCTCTGCTCCACATAGAGCCTGCTCTAGACTCCTTCTTGTCGTTTTCCCTGCACACACAAATCTAGGCTAACTGTAACTCGGGTATGAATAATAAATTCAGTTACTGCAGCGAAATGAATCCCTCATCACATCGCCACGGCCCTATGATGAAAAAGAGAACCAAAATGCAGGACAAAGAAGGCAACAAAGGGTTAAGAAATTGCTGCAGAGAGTAAAAAGGTTAAAGGGTTTAAATAAGGGCGAAGTAATAACAAGAGACACTGATTTACTGAAGAAAAAAACCAACAAGCAGCGTTTTGTAAAGAGCGTAAGAACAAAAACAACACAGAGAACATACGAAATCTAATTTCCTTCCAAATAAGAAGAAACTTGTGAAAGCAGAATGACTGTGGAAAGATAATTCAGAGTGGAAAGGTGTCAGAGAAGGGCAGGATGGGCGGGGAAGGTGTGAAAACCAGGGAGAAGATGAAGCCTGGAGTGTGAGAAAGAGCGGAGTGATACTGAATACAGAAGCCTGTATCTGCAATACACAAAAGAAAGCCCTGCAGACAGCACATTCTCAGTGTAGGAAATGCAAATAAATACATTTGAAATAAAAGTCAAACAGAAACTAATTCTGTACTGCCTGCTGAATTCAGGCTCAGGTTTCTTTTAACAGCTGTGCTTACTAAAAATACTGTTCAGGCTGCACGACAGTGTGGGTTTTTTTTTTAATGTTGTGGCTATGAATAACATGCACAACAATTACTAAGTCAACAAGCCTTGGTACACCACCTAGGAGTCGCACCAGGACGCATCCGAGTTCTAGTACGGATCCCTTCGGCACTGCGTGACCAGTGTATTCTGGCTAACAAGTTGGTCCTTGACCAACCTGGAACCACAGACGCAATGACTATCGTCATGGATGGTTTGGGCACAAACATGACTTTGATGATAATCAATAACAATCTGCATCTGCAACAGGGATGAGTCATCCTGTCTTTAAGCTGACACAAAGAGGAATCAATGTCTGCTATCTGTGCCGGCCCTAATGCAGGCTGACACGAAAGGTTATGAAAATGCTATTAATTTCAAACACGCACCAAGCTCACGCCAACTGCAGTGAAGGTTCCTGATGCACAGACTTATCCGACCATATTAGTGTTGAGACACGTGGCAATACACATAGACACTCAAATACACACACAAAACACTCATTGGAAATAAAGAGACATGCAAAAAATAAATTTAAAAAATAAATAAAAATAAATCCCAGACTAAATACAGATGAAACACTCCGACAAAACAATACATACAGCAAAACACACTGAAAATAAAACTGACAAAATCCTCAGACAAAACGTTACAGATAAAATAAAAAAACGGACAAAAACCTTACACAAAATAATACTCAAACCAATCCTTACAGACAAAACAATGCATAAACACACTCAAATGATACAAGACATACAACCCCGATTCCAAAAAAGTTGGGACAAAGTACAAATTGTAAATAAAAACGGAATGCAATAATTTACAAATCTCAAAAACTGATATTGTATTCACAATAGAACATAGACAACATATCAAATGTCGAAAGTGAGACATTTTGAAATTTCATGACAAATATTGGCTCATTTTGAAATTTCATGACAGCAACACATCTCAAAAAAAGTTGGGACAGGGGCAATAAGAGGCTGGAAAAGTTAAAGGTACAAAAAAGGAACAGCTGGAGGACCAAATTGCAACTCATTAGGTCAATTGGCAATAGGTCATTAACATGACTGGGTATAAAAAGAGCATCTTGGAGTGGCAGCGGCTCTCAGAAGTAAAGATGGGAAGAGGATCACCAATCCCCCTAATTCTGTGCCAACAAATAGTGGAGCAATATCAGAAAGGAGTTCGACAGTGTAAAACTGCAAAGAGTTTGAATATATCATCATCTACAGTGCATAATATCATCAAAAGATTCAGAGAATCTGGAAGAATCTCTGTGCGTAAGGGTCAAGGCCGGAAAACCATACTGGGTGCCCGTGATCTTCGGGCTCTTAGACGGCACTGCATCACATACAGGCATGCTTCTGTATTGGAAATCACAAAATGGGCTCAGGAATATTTCCAGAGAACATTATCTGTGAACACAATTCACTGTGCCAGCTGCCGTTGCCAGCTAAAACTCTATAGTTCAAAGAAGAAGCCGTATCTAAACACGATCTAGAAGTGCAGACATCTTCTCTGGGCCAAGGCTCATTTAAAATGGACTGTGGCAAAGTGGAAAACTGTTCTGTGGTCAGACGAATCAAAATTTGAAGTTCTTTATGGATATCAGGGATGCCGTGTCATTCGGACTAAAGAGGAGAAGGACGACCCAAGTTGTTATCAGCGCTCAGTTCAGAAGCCTGCATCTCTGATGGTATGGGGTTGCATTAGTGCGTGTGGCATGGGCAGCTTACACATCTGGAAAGACACCATCAATGCTGAAAGGTATATCCAGGTTCTAGAGCAACATATGCTCCCATCCAGACGACGTCTCTTTCAGGGAAGACCTTGCATTTTCCAACATGACAATGCCAAACCACATACTGCATCAATTACAGCATCATGGCTGCGTAGAAGAAGGGTCCGGGTACTGAACTGGCCAGCCTGCAGTCCAGATCTTTCACCCATAGAAAACATTTGGCGCATCATAAAACGGAAGATACGAAAAAAAGACCTAAGACAGTTGAGCAACTAGAATCCTACATTAGACAAGAATGGGTTAACATTCCTATCCCTAAACTTGAGCAACTTGTCTCCTCAGTCCCCAGACGTTTACAGACTGTTGTAAAGAGAAAAGGAGATGTCTCACAGTGGTAAACATGGCCTTGTCCCAACTTTTTTGAGATGTGTTGTTGTCATGAAATTTAAAATTACCTAATTTTTCTCTTTAAATGATACATTTTCTCAGTTTAAACATTTGATATGTCGTCTATGTTCTATTCTGAATAAAATATGGAATTTTGAAACTTCCACATCATTGCATTCCGTTTTTATTTACAATTTGTACTTTGTCCCAACTTTTTTGGAATCGGGGTTGTACAAAATACTCTCAGCAAAACAATACACTCCAGTCAAATTATTTCGAACTCCAGCATTTTTTGCTGAAAAGACCTACCCCGTGTCCGAAATCACTCCCTACTCACTATATAGTGGACTATATAGTGAGTTCGCCATTTTGTAGTGCTGTCCGAATGTATAGTGAGAATTATTACATCCTTTGTAGTGCATTCAAAGTATCCCACAATGCATCACGAAAAGTAGTGTACAACCGATGGTCACTAACCAAGGAATATATCCCATCATGCATTGTGGTCGCGCTGAAAGAAATCAAATCAAAAACACATGCGTGCATTTATTATTGTGAAAACTCACCAGCCCACTGATCTGGCACGTTTTAATTGTGCGACAGTAATGACGTAAATAACAGCGCGACGGACTAGTGTCCGAAAGTGTTTTTTCATTTTATCACTGAGCTCACGAAACAGTCCTCTCTATAGTAATTCACTATACAGTATAGTGGGTAGGGAGTAGTGAACGAGTGAGCGATTTCGGACACAGGGCTAGTTTTAAATGAATCAAGAAGTGTTTATTATTAAATGATGAGTGAAATGTCACAAATTATTTCTTTTATTTGAACAATCTTGATCTAATTTAATTGGAAAAGGCCAAAATCGTTGGCACTCTAATTAGGCAATGTAGCACATATTGGATAGTTTGCACTTTAGCGGGTGCAATTCCGCCAAATTGTTTACATTTACCAAGCCTAGGGGCGTTTGAGCGAATTTAAGCGGGGGTTCGGGGGCAGCAGCCCCTGTATTATCAATAATAAATAAAGAAAAGCTTACCTTGTTCGATTATATGTTGAAGTCATCAAAACTGGTGTTTGTCTGGATTAGGGTTAGCGCCCGCTAAAGTGCAGTAGTCCCCAAATATTTTTGTTTGACAGTTAAAGGGGCCGGCTCACCCCTTCCTAGAAGCCTTTGCGCCAAGTAGTGAATTGCCATTTTTGCATCCATGGATGTTCCACTGTTTAAAAAATAACCCACATCAATCCAGCGACATCCTAAGCCATAGATCATAAATTGTAATGTAAAATTGAAGATATTTTCTCAAAAAAGTAGTTATGTGTTACATTCTTTTGACAGATTCATTCTGTTTTCATATGGTTATTGCATTGTAACGGACCAGAATCTGCCTCAGCCGTCTCACGGGCGGCCACGAAGGAAAGAATAAGTCGAGCTTTGAGCCCTCCCTGGATAGCTCTACATATGCATTTGTTTACAAGCTGAAGAATACGGAAGAAGAAGAAGCCGCCTTTGTCACATGCACACTCAAGTGAGCAATGAGCACACACACATACCCAGAGCAGTGGGCAGCTATACTCCAGCACCCGGGGAGCAGTTGGGGGTTAGGTGCCTTGCTCAAAGGCACTTCAGCTCAAGGCCACCCCATGTTAACCTAACTGCACATCTTTGGACTGTGGGGGACCCGGAGGAAACCCACACGGACACGGGCAGAACATGCAAACTCCACACAGAAAGGCCCCTGTCAGCCACTGGGCTCGAACCCAGAACCTTCTTGCTGTGGTGCTAACCACTACACCATCATGCCGCTCACGTGCCGAAAGCATTCCAACACCAAATTTTGTCACCATCGTATTCTGTATGTGCTGTGGCCACTGGGCATTTTGAACTCACTCATATAGACAAGTTTGTTACACAAACAACATAAACTCAGACCGCGGTAAAGCTGGTTTTATATTGGACATTCGCTGCACATTTGAGATTCTCTCTTCTATTTCTCAAGAAATAAACACACAAAAAGGACGAAATGTGTGGTGTATTTATTTACTCTGGAGGGGAGGCAAAGATAACGTCAGAAGCCAAAAACAATGTTATGCCTTGAAAACTTGTATCTTGAAGTAAACATGCAGTAGTCAAAGTTTGCACACGTATCGCACACAACTTGGAATAGTAGCATACTAAGTTAACGTAACCAGAACCATAACACCGACATATCTAGTTAGTCAACTAAATTAACCTTCCAAAACCTGGACGCCCCTGACACAAAGTGATGCAAAGTCAAGTCAAGTTTATTGTCAAATATGCCATACATGCTCGACATACAGCACAGATGAAATTTCAGTCCTCTCTGACCCACGGTGCAAACAGGCAATGCAATAAATAAAAATAGAATAACTGAATAACTGAAATAAACAGTATAAACACTCTAGATAAGAAATAGACATAGACTAAACACTCACAGATATATATAATATATATATATATATATATATATAAAACTTGGGTGGAAATCTATCCAACAAAGCAAGACGACGCAAGAGGACTTATTACCAGTGCCAATGTCTGTCTGAGTGTTATCTAGCAAGTTTGCTAACATCACTTCAAGATGTAGCTAGTAGCTAAACTTTTGTCGAAATGGCCTGACTTGGCTTATGATCAAAACCCTGCGAGTTAAATGTCAAGCAAATGAAACACCACAAGACACAGTCAAACAGCTAACTTAATATTACTCACTGGTTCAACAAAAAGGTGTCCGTCTTACTAGTAAGTCCAAGATTTACTCTTGTCCAGACTCTTGCCACAATGTCCATATTGACAATACCGACCTAGCTTCCTTTTATAGTTATTAGCTAGCTGAATACTTCGTAGTTGTTGGTGCCATAAACCAGGCTTGTAGTACTCGAGTCCAACTCGTGCCCTAATTTTAAGAACTCGTAACTTCACTTGACTTGGACTTGAGCACTGATGACTTGGACTTACAGTATGCATTAACTGAATTCGGACTCATAAATTGGAGACGAGGACTTGGATTTTTCTTTATATTTGTAACATGCCATAATAATTTGGCATAAGATATTTATATCTACATTAATTTTCATACTAATTTTGTGCAAGAGGACGCACATTCACCTGTTCATACGTCATGTTCAGGAACAAACTAACGTTAATGGCGCTAAAATGCCTGGAGAGAACGACCCTAGGATTGTCCGCTTTGCTTATACAGACTTCTTGTGCAGTGGGAAAAAATGCACTGCGATGTGTTCCATATGTAGAAGAACTATCGAGGAGATGACGGGGACAACCTCGAACTTTAGTCGTCATTTGGTAAGACTCCACCCAGAGAAGTAAGGAACACGCTATGTTCATTGCCCTGTTGATAGCGGGGCTTGCTTGCTGACCGATGAACTAGCTAGTGTTAACCCTCTCTCATGTTATTTGCCCTGTTGATAGTGGGCGGGGCTTGCTGAGCGATGAACTAGTTTTTTATCTGTAGCCTGTTAACTAAAACGGGGCAGTCAAGCAGTAACGTTAGTCCAACACAGTAGCAGAGACGCTTTCACATAAAGGCAGCAACAGCCACCATCAAATGGTGCAGTTGGAGTCTTGTTCTCGGACTCGACTCAAAATGTTCTTTAATGACTTGGACTTGAACACTGGGGACTCGAGACTGGACTCAGACTCGAGGTTTACTGACTTGACTACAACACTGCCATAAACCATGACTCAGTTCTTGCGGGGGCGGCACGGTGGTGTAGTGGTTAGCGCTGTCGCCTCACAGCAAGAAGGTCCTGGGTTCGAGCCCCGTGGCCGGCGAGGGCCTTTCTGTGCGGAGTTTGCATGTTCTCCTCGTGTCCGCATGGGTTTCCTCCGGGTGCTCCGGTTTCCCCCACAGTCCAAAGACATGCAGGTTAGGTTAACTGGTGACTCTAAATTGAGCGTAGGTGTGAATGTGAGTGTGAATGGTTGTCTGTGTCTATGTGTCAGCCCTGTGATGACCTGGCGACTTGTCCAGGGTGTACCCCGCCTTTTGCCCGTAGTCAGCTGGGATAGGATCCAGCTTGCCTGCGACCCTGTAGGACAGGATAAAGCGGCTACAGATAATGAGATGAGATGAGATGAGTTCTTGCAGGAGGTTAGTTCTCATGAAAGTGCTAGGACTGCTGAACTGGGTGTGAAGTTGTGATGGAAGACAAACCGTTTTCCCTATTACAAGTCAATGTACCATCAAAATGGATTTTGAAGCTGATATTTTAAGGTTAAATCCTACCTAATGTTGCTTTATTACTAGCACTGTACTAGCTCTTATTTAGTGTCCCCTTAGGAACTGAAAACTACCGGTTATTGATTTCCACAAAAATGTAGCTTTCCTTAATTACCTTAATTGCGATTCTGTATCATTTAGTTTGGTAAGTGGAAGTAATTGTAATTAAACTGTAACAACCAAACAAACAAAAAACACACCCCAGCTGTTCAACAATTTTTGACTGGCACACAAACAAGACAATACAGCGAAGTTAAAATACTACAACTGTTTTTCAATCGGTGTTTAGAAAGTGAAGCATTAAAAAAAAATCAAGTAAGATGAGGGAACAAATCAAACAGCACTATGAAAAAACAACCGAACATCCAGAAAGCCACTTACTGTAAGTAACACCCTTAGTAATGAAGTAAAGACTATGCACGTTACTCTCAGATAACTAAACCGTGACCTAATTCATCATATCACTTCCCCACCAGGAGTCAACATAGTTCAGAGAGAGAGAGAGAGAGAGAGAGAGAGAGACTACTGGAATAACCAAATACCTTCATGTTCCATGTTGACTTGCTCATGCAAGAAGCAAGATATAAATCTGGACTCACCACTCATTCATTCCCTTTTCCACTGTCACACAGCTGCTGCGTTTCCTCATCCCCCCACTGCCCTCATTTGTTTCTCTCTGTATCCCTCTGTCTCGTTCTTGCTTTTAAGCGGAGCCTGTAAGCTCTGCTAGTAGGTCAGGGCTCTGTGCATTTAAATCCAATTCAAATTGCTGTTTGTCAGTGCAGGCAGTGAGTGACCGATCCTGCCAAGCTGGACCAAACGGTACTGCGCTCAATAGCACAGAATCAGAGCAAACAAAGCAACGGTAGTGAAGCTGAACCAGGCTTGGGACAGAAGATAGACTGAAGTTACATACTGAATTAGCATGCAGTGGGAGCGGCCGAACAAATAAGGACACTGTCGTGACATGAAATCTAAATAGATGCGTATAAGGTATGGACTTGAAACTACAAGGTACTTTATAAAGTATTCATCCATTCGTCTTCACTAATCACTTTATCCTGGTCATGGTTACAGTTGATTGATATGTAATATTGTAGTACACTGAGAGGTGCTCGAAGCAAAAATGAAATTCCGCTGCTTGACCACACAAAGACAGGTATAACTGTCAAATTATATCTACTGATTTGGCTTCACTGAATGTCAAATCAGCAGTGCAAATAAAAAAAACAACACCATAATTAGGTCATCCTGCTTAAAACACAGCCATGAATACGAATTGCTTAAAGGTTAAGAGCTTGCCAAGCATTTCTTTTTCTTTAGTTCGGTTGTGTGGCATTTTCTGCTAGGTGCAGCGAATGAGTCTGCCTTTCCTCTGTTATACTCATTAAAGCCATCCTCTTCCGTACTGTCAGCCCACCCGTTAGCAGAATAAACTGAACCTCATCTGCACCTTTCAATTCAATTCCATCCACACTGACTTTGAGTGACTTTTAATCTCACCAGCATTTTGGAGATTAGTAGCCCATGTGTCCAGGGTGGCTATTTTCGCCTTTTGTTCTTGAAAAGGGGCAAATGGAAAAGCTATAAATAAATATTCACTCACTGCAGATATCACAAAGCAAAACAAAAGTTTGCATACAGAAAACGTGTTGATTGATATTTTCATTTGACCCACTTAGACATCTTAGTAAACGACTCTTGGTGGTTTATCTAGTAATAAAGGGCATATTAAGTCAGTGATTAGCTGATTAATTAGAAAGCATTGCGTTTGGACACTGTATGTTTCCACAGCCTTGTTCTGAATGTTGTAAATGTACAGAATGTTGAGAAGAAAGCCTTGCTGCGCATGAGGAAGCAGCTGTGTTTGGACTGCAAGTATGCAAGGAGAGAGAGCGAGAGATGGCCAATCAATTCTCCACACAGTCTCATATGTCTGCACATGTGTGTGTGTGTGTGTGTGTACGAAAGAAAGAAAGAAAGAAAGAGAGAGAGAGAGAGAGAGAGAGAGAGAGAGAATCAGAGCTTCAGTGTGGCGATTACATAATGTGCCCACTTATAAGGATTAACGTTTTATTCTGTCTTGTATTTGAAACGGTATCAGACATTTTTCCCCTGCACATGTGCTCAGGATGAATTGCTTGTGGATCATTATTGCAACTCCCAACCATCATCTGTAGATCAAATTTAATAGTTGTTGGTTTTAATTACAAGCTAGATCTTGTAACAAGCTCGAACACAATATGGTTTTGGAACAGATTCGTTTTTGCTTTGGTCATTTGCATAAGGAAATGGATATGATTTGATTGGGCAGTATTAGGCTTTTAAAACAGCAATCTGGAGTTTGTTGATGAATTGAGGACAGAATAATGTTGGAAAATAGCCAGTGGGTGTCTTGGATTATGCCCACTGAGAGAGAGAGAGAGAGAGAGAGAGAGAGAGAGAGAGAGAGAGAGAAGATTCATACAATGGGACAGGGAGCTGCTAGTATGTGCCAGTATTGGCTGGATACCCCCCTATAAACCCCTACAACAACCAGCTTCATCATATATTTCCCATTCTTCAGTGACTCATGACAAACCCTGGAACAACACACACACACACACACACACACACAGCACATGCACCCAACAGATCCTGCACATGGCATGCTTATTCAAGCGTCGACTCACTGACAGCTCGTGTGTGTGTGTGTCAGCAATGGCAAAAATGCAGCTTTACAGCTCAGCTGATCCTGTACACACACCTCAACACGAAAAGATAAACGTGCACGCGCCGTTATTACGGTCCACTGCGGTGCATCAGGAGAGAAGCTGAATCAAGCTTGACATCCAAACACACACACACACACACACACACCAAGTGTAGCAGCAAGCACCGAGCCACACCTCACCTACTAAGAGAAGACAAGGTCTGAAGGTTTGTCCAAGACCTCACCGCTTTGCTCTCACAAGGTCTCACAGGTTCAGAGCTTTATTTACAAGTCCATGCACAATGACCGTGTAACACTGCTCATACAGTATACACCTCATAAGCTGCTCTTCTAAGCACCTTATCCATTACAGATATCGTACTGTATTTGCACTACTGCTATTTTGTACTACATTGTTTGATTTTAGAGTGTATTTTTTACCTATATTTTATTTAAAAAATACATATTTTATATATATAATGATTTTACAAGTAAGGTGAGAGAGAAACGGCATTTCGATTCTCCTATATATCCTGGATATATAGTGAATTGACAATAAAAAAAAAAAAATCTTTGAATCTTGAAGTGCTCCCATTCAGCCATCATCCCCTCCTCCTTCACACAAAAAGCTTCAGCCAAACAATGAAAACCACACATCTCACATTTTGTCTGAGATTTTTTTTTTCCTGAACATGTCACTGATTAAAAACTGATCAATCAAATCAATTATTATTATTATTATTATTATAGCAGCACATTAAACTTTCAGGTTTTCTCCAGTCGTCTCTATTTTATTTCTTTTGAAATCTGACCTCATTTCTTTTGGACCAGAAAAACAACAAACAACAACAACAATCTCAGCAATAGTAATTCCTGACAAACACAGACCTTTTCAGGAACTTATTAAGACAAAAGACTGACCATGTAATTAAACAGTAAACAAAGAAAAGCATGGCCTTTTGTTTTCCCCAGTAACATTAATCAGATTTGGATGTGTCTCAGGATCCCATTGTAAGAGAAGAGAATACACATGTACAGTATGCATGTGTGCAGCCCAGACTACAGGCTAGATCGCATCCCAGTACGAGACTGATGCAAAAAGTGCAGCCAAAAACAAAGCGGATAGTTTAATTTGAAGGCAGCGTTCCTGATGCCAAAGCATCGGCCCATTGATTCGCCTTTTAAAACAGATCATCAAGCATGAAAGAGCATGCAATAATAAAGAGAAGAATGCATTGATGACTCTCACCGCGTGGTTTTCGGATAAGTGAACAGCAGGCGATGAGGCTGAACCCAAGAGCGATGGGATGCGATGCGATATGTTCGTGTGTGAATGTGGATGCTGTCAGCGAAGAGCACCGCTCATGGGCGTTTAATCCGGGGAGAGGAAGCTCAGCCGCCCCACCCCCTCCCTCCCTCCCTCCCTCTCTCCCTCTCTCTCTCTCTCTCCTTTTGCTTCCCCCTGCCCTGCTCTTTCTATCCATCACACATCACTGTTCCCAGGCTCCTCGTTTTACAAGATTACACACAAACTGAAAACAACACCACGTGTTATGATATTTTCTTTTAAAACAGACGGGAAAAAAATCCTTAATAAATTGACATAACTGAGTCTTTTTTTTATTATTAAATAATAATATAATGCTTTATTAGTGGTTTGTGTTTACATCCTGGCGCCTAGAGTAGTAGTAGTAGTAGTTTTCAGACATTGCCTGTAATTAAGCACACACGTTTTAGTCCACTGCTGATGTGTATACAGGCTTTTTGTACCTTTTCGGCTACCATACAAATACAAATCCTAGTTCCGGCTGGGTGACGTCAGAGCATGTGACCGGAAAGCAATCATATGATCAGTGTTTGGAAAAGAAGAAAAGCCGCATAAACCTGAGTCCATTCAGCCAGACGCTGCTTGATATTATAGTTTTTACGGTAAGAAATTCAATATATATATATATAAAATATAAAATAAATGATAGTTTTTTTTCCCCCTCTGTAAAAAAATTGTTATGCGCAAAATTACGCCAGACGATAGTATAAATTTTACATAGATTACGGTTAGTTCATAATCATACACACAGGAGAATAATGGCTTCTTCAGTGTGGGTCTAACAGGGAGACATTTTGGTTTGAAAAACTTTTTTTTCCTGATATAATACAGTCCTATTTTTCCCCCCCTGTATTCCTTTGTTAAATTGTTACGTTGAGCTCCAGGTCGTGGAAAAGTGTAGACTTTTGATTTGATTTGATTTGATTCGATCATAATGTAAAATGAAGTACAAAATACATTAAAATCAGGATTACACAAGAAAGCGCAAGCACTTATTTCCATTGTGGTCCCATTAAAACACGTAAAACAGCAATGGCAACGTTATGATTTGACTTAATATTGACTCACTGTACTATGTAAATGATGAAAATAATAATAATAATAATAATAATAATAATAATAAATAACAACAACCACAATAATAAAATAATAATAATAATAATAATAATAATAATAATAATAAAATTAGTAAAATAAAAAGGTGTTATTTTCTTGCTGTCTAAGACCATTAAAAAGGTGATTCTTCACTGACAGTTTAAAACTGGACTTGTTCTGAATACACGTGTATGTTGGTCTTTTTTTTTGGAGTATTAAAGTGGGAAAGAAACTCATGTAACGTCACTGGCTGTTTATTTCAGGCAGGTTGGAAATATAATAATGTACCGTAAAACTGAAGCAGGTTTTAAAAGCTTAGAGACTCGCAGCATCGGAGTAGTCACCGAGAAAAGGGATGGAATGTCAGGAGATTTTGGTTTCCCTTTCCTTAGATTCAAAACAGGCTTCAGAACTGTGTGTGTGTGTGTACTAGTGCATCTCAAAAAATTAGAATACCATGAAAAAGTTCCTTTTTCATAATTTAATTCAAAAAGGTAAACTTTCATATATTCTATATTCATTACATGTAAAGTGAAATATTTAAAGCCTTTTTTGTTTTAATTTTGATGATTATGGCTTATAGCTCATGAAAATCAGAAATCCAGTATCTCCAAATTATTAGAATATTCCCTAAGATCAATCAAAAAAAAGGATTTACAATACAGAAATGTCCAACTTCTGAAAAGTATATTCATTTAAACACTTAATACTTGGTCGGGGCTCCTTTACCATGAATTACTGCATCAATGCAGTGTGGCATGGAGGTAATCAGTCTGTGGCACTGCTGAGGTGTTATTGAAGCCCAGGTTGCTTTGATAGTGGCCTTCAGCGTATCTGTATTTTTGGGTCGGGTGTTTCTCATCTTCCTCTTGACAATACCCCATAGATTCTCTATGGGGTTCAGGTCAGGCAAGTTGGCTGGCCAGTCAAACACAGTAATATCATGGTCAGCAAACCATTTGGTAGTAGTTTTGGCACTGTGGGTAGGTGCTAAGTCCTGCTGGAAAAGGAAATCAGCATCTCCAAAAAGCTCGTCAGCAGATGGAAGCATGAAGTGCTCTAAAATCTCCTGGTAGATGGCTGTGTTGACTTTGGACTTGATAAAATACAGTGGACCAACACCAGCAGATGACATGGCACCCCAAATCATCACAGACTGTGGAAACTTCACACTGGGCTTCAAACACCTTGGATTCTGTGCCTCTCCACTCTTCCTCCAGACTCTAGAACCATCATTTCCAAATTAAATGCAAAATGTACTTTCATCTGAAAGAGGACTTTGGACCACTGAGCAACAGTCTGTTTCTTTCTCTCCTTAGCCCAGATAAGACACTTCTAACATTGTCTCTGGCTCAGGAGTAGCTTGATATTAGGAATGCGAAAGTTGTATCCCCTTTCTTGAAAATGTCTGTTCGTGATGGGTCTTGATACACTGACACCAGCCTCAGTCCACTCCTTGTGAAGCTCTCCCAAGTTCTTGAATCAGCTTTTCTTGACAGTCCTCTCAAGACTGCGGCCATCCCTGTTGCTTGTGCACCTTTTCCAGCCACCCTTTTCAGCAATGACCTTTTGTGGCTTACCATCCTTGCGGAGGGCATCAGTGATCATCTTCTGGACAACAGTCAAGTCAGCAGTCTTCCCCATGATTGTGGTTGTGTGTACTGAACTAGACCGAGAGATACACTGTGTTCATACTGTTTTACTCAAACTCGAAATTAAATATTCTAATATTTTGAGGGGTTTTTTTTATGTTTTTGTACTGTATGCCATACTGATTAAAATAGAAAAATGCTTGAAACATTTTAGTTTGTGTAATGAGTCTATAATATTTAACATTTTCACTTTCTTAAATAACCGATGGAAAATATTGAACTTTTTCACAATATTCTAAATTTTTGAGACGCACTAGTATGAAGCGAAGATTCAGACTAGGGCTGTGCGATATTCAGAACACAGCAGATGATTGCAGAGTTATAATCTGATTCAGCCATACGGAGCCGAGTACCAGACAGCAGATTTTTCACCTCCGGCACTGACGGTCTCGTGTTGCCATTTAGAAGTTGTTTGCATTGTTGTTCGATTTACAAATAGTATACTGGACTTTAGCTGCATGTTTTTACTTTACAAGATAGGCATCAAGTACATTTTACATTTTGGGCGGTTTTAAGTTCATTTTGGCGGGTTTTGAACATATTTTGGGCTGGAAACCGTCAGCAGTATCTGGCAACACTGGTTTTGGTTTACAGCACTGACTCAGTTCGTGCAGTCGCTGGTATTGCCTAGGCTACCGTGTAAGCTCAGTCAATTTCAGTGACAAATTAAAAATGGAAGCGGACAAATTGGTTCCTAAAAGAACTAGTAAGGGGTTGGTCATCTGGCATTTTTTTTTGGATATCGCGAGGAGGACGTGGAGGAGCAAATGCCAGTTTGTAAAGTGTGCAAAAAAACCAGTATCAAAATACTCGGGTCTTGAAATAAATGCACATTAGTCATGAACAATGGTAACTACTCTCTTTTGTGTTATTTTTGACAGAAGTAAAATTCATATATGAACAAATTTTGGCGAGTTGATTTTCTGTTTGGCTAGTTACTTTGGAAGGTAACTAGTCCGGCTGGCTGGTGAAAAAACATATGAATTTCGAGCCCTGTATATAAAAATAGTGTGTGTGTATTTTATATTATATATGTGTTTTTTTTTTTTTTTTTTAAGGGTACTATTCGTTGTTTTGATAATTGTAAAGATCCTGTGGACCTAGGCAGCATTTTCTTATCTGATGTCTGTGGCACAGTGTTCAGAAAAATGCTGCTTCGAAAACAGGAGATGTGACATTTTTACCACAAAAACTGCTGAGTTACATGCTGTTGACAGGAAGCACAAGAAAACATGCCCATGCAGGCAAATACCTTTACGCTGGATATGTCCAAATTCCTCATCTGAACATGCCTGACTCCACGTACTGATTTGGGGGAAAAATACAACCCGAGGTTTCACAGCAGTTGTTCATACTTTGATGAGATTCCAGCCATATGCTACTAATGTCATTAATTTAGTATACAGGCACAAGTGTTTTACTGGGAAATATGCCACTCGTATTTTTCACACAAGCTACATCCGGGACATGGAGAACCAAAACCGTGACACATTTAAATAATATTGAGTGGTATATCAGATATATTCTGTTCAGCTAGCATGATTCCAAATGGAATATATCTGATATACCTAAAAAAAAAAAGCTATTATTATACATACACATTCCCACATTCCTTTTGGGTGTTCAGCGTGTCTTTTTCTTACAAAAATTCTCTCAGAATCTTCCGTATTTAACAAAGCAAAGCAGGTGGCCATGTTTGTTTACAAATTGTTGCTTGCTAGCGCGGAAGTTTTACGTCTCTGACGTGTGACATTGCATGGTTGTCAAGATGACATGACATTGTAAACCATATTCATCGCTCATTCTCCATTGGGAAGAGTGACCTAATACACGTAGGGTAAGCGATATGATAATATTGCACGCTATCAAACCAAATGAATGAAACGTGCTAGAAGGGAATAGAATACATGTTTTTACTCCAATGAAAAAGTGTCCTGTATAGATAATAATTCCTGATATTTCACTCCAATGACGTCATTCCCAGTGTTTTCCCGCTGACCAGACGCGTTTTCAAAATGACGAACCCGTTCAAAATTAAAATTCTTTTGATTAACTTGCGTTTTTTTTTTTTTTTTGGTTGATTTGTCTATATAATAAAAAAAGAATATTACATGTTGGCTTGAAGATATGAAGTTTATCTTCTCATGCTGAAAGAAACTTTTCACTCGTTTACTTTGCTCACTCGTGAATATGTTGACCACTCAAACTTTGCACCACTGTGCAATATCCTCTCTGTACAAGTTGTGTTTTATCATCTCATTATCTGTAGCTGCTTTATCCTGTTCTACAGGGTCGCAGGCAAGCTGGAGCCTATCCCAGCTGACTACGGGCGAAAGGCGGGGTACACCCTGGACAAGTCGCCAGGTCATCACAGGGCTGACACATAGACACAGACAACCATTCACACCTACGGTCAATTTAGAGTCACCAGTTAACCTAACCTGCATGTCTTTGGACTGTGGGGGAAACCGGAGCACCCGGAGGAAACCTGCGCGGACACGGGGAGAACATGCAAACTCCGCACAGAAAGGCCCTCGCCGGCCACGGGGCTCGAACCCGGACCTTCTTGCTGTGAGGCAACAGCGCTAACCACTACACCACCGTGCCGCCAGTTGTGTTTTCTATATCCTCAAATGTCTGTAGTAAACAGATTAGTTGTGACTACATTATTCGTAGCGTTCAAAACTAATTGAGGTGGGTTTTTTAAGCATAAACCTAGTTCTATTATATATAGAAAACATAATAAATATATTTTCTATAAGTCACATGTCCATTTTGTATTTTGAGTATCACTTTGTATGATTTGACTGGGTATTGATTCCTTATTTCTTATCTGAACTCTTTGTGAAGGTGATCATGAGGCTTGTGATCCTCGATGACTATGACCTGGCAAGCGAGTGGGCTGCCAAATACATCCGCAACCGTATTATCCAGTTCAAGCCTAGTGCAGAGAGATATTTTACTCTGGGTCTGCCCACAGGTACGTGAATATAAAATGGAGGAACGCTTTCTTTGGCATTTATAAGGCATGTTTGTCTTTATATAACTGAAGAGAGAAGGTCACATGCAGCACTGTCCGTATGTTCTATATCACCATTAGCAAGATATTTCTGAAAATTTGTATCTGAATTTAAATATTCTCTGGGTATGAATGATGTTTTCAGGAAGCACACCACTGGGCTGTTACAAGAAGCTGATCGAGTATTACAAGAATGGCGACCTCTCCTTTAAATATGTGAAGACTTTTAACATGGATGAGTATGTTGGTGAGTCACTGAGTCTTATCGCAAACCATTAGCATGTGGCACATCGATTTCTGTTTCCTAAACACGATTTTCGAAATATAAATCAGATGCACTTTAGAATCTCTTAATAAACAAAAAAAAAGTACTGTAAATTATAAAAAGACAGGAAGTGATTTGTGTTTATCACTGTTTATATTGTTGTAACTGGAGCTGGCTTTGCAGGTGTTTTTGTGTTCCTGGAGTGAAGTTAAATCTTTAAAGGAACAGTCCACCGTACTTCCATAATGAAATATGCTCTTATCTGAATTGAGACGAGCTGCTCCGTACCTCTCCGAGCTTTGCGCGACCTCCCAGTCAGTCAGGCGCAGTCAGACGCGCTGTCACTCCTGTTAGCAATGTAGCTAGGCTCAGTATGGCCAATGGTATTTTTTGGGGCTGTAGTTAGATGCGACCAAACTCTTCCGCGTTTTTCCTGTTTACATAGGTTTATATGACCAGTGATATGAAACAAGTTCAGTTACACAAATTGAAACGTAGCGATTTTCTATGCTATGGAAAGTCCGCACTATAATGACAGGCGTACTAACACCTTCTGCGCGCTTCGACAGCGCATTGATACGGAGCTCAGATACGCCTGTCATTATAGTGCGGACTTTCCATAGCATAGAAAATCGCTACGTTTCAATTTGTGTAACTGAACTTGTTTCATATCACTGGTCATATAAACCTATGTAAACAGGAAAAACGCGGAAGAGTTTGGTCGCATCTAACTACAGCCCCAAAAAATACCATTGGCCATACTGAGCCTAGCTACATTGCTAACAGGAGTGACAGCGCGTCTGACTGCGTCTGACTGACTGGGAGGTCGCGCAAAGCTCGGAGAGGTACGGAGCAGCTCGTCTCAATTCAGATAAGAGCATATTTCATTATGGAAGTACGGTGGACTGTTCCTTTAAAGGCCCAAAATTAAATTTGTCACACTGAATGAAAACTGAGAAATGAGGTAAATGGTTAATGTATTATATGATGCACAAGGAAGTCTAAAGGCCAATTTATGCTGACAACGCAGTCCTCGCAGATGGTGTCTGCGTAGCCTCCCCCCCTTCGCAGACGCTCTGCGCGCACCTCCCAAAAACTGTGACCACCGCAGAAGCCTCGCAGACAGCGCCGCAGACAAGAGGGCTCTGATTGGTCCACTCTACATCCGCTGTACACGCACTTCCGCTTCCCTGCTTTCCCGGTTTGGTTTGTTTTCACGACCGCCATTTTTAAAAACACGAGCGAAGATGGAGCAGCACGAAGAGTGGTTGATCGAGGAAGTACGTACATCTATACGACTCCAGTTCTAGTCATTATAAGTAACCGGAGGATCAACACTCCACTAACCACACCCACCAACTACTCCTAGTGACTTCGCGCCCCCTTGCGTTGTGGCGGTGAATAACATCACGCACGCCTATTACTCCCCGCTCAACGATAAATTACAACTGTCTGCGAAAAGCTATCTGCGAAAGCCTTGTCGCAAGAGCATGCAGAGGCCCTAACAGTGGGTTGTAGATAAAGTGCCCTCCACAATTATTGGCACTCCTTGTAAAGATTAGTGGAAAAAAGGCCACCTTTTGGTAAAGTAGGGTCATGTCACACTGGGGGGGGGAAAAATGAGAATCCAACCTTTAATTGAAATATATTTATTCAGAGAAAAGCAAATCACTCATCAAGAAATAATTTTCAACAACAAGCAAACACGTGCCACTATTATTGGCACCCCTGCATTTAATACTTTGTACAACCTCCCTTTGTCAGTAGAACAGCACTAAGTTTTCTCCTGTAACATTTTATAAGGTTGGAGATACAGAGCAGGGCATCTGAGACCGTTCCTCTTTACACAATCTCTCCAGATCACCCAGGGTCCTCGGCTCTCTCTTGTGCTCTCTCCTCTTCAGCTCAACCCACAGGTTTCAGATCAGGGGACTGAGATGGCCAGGGCAGAAGCTTCATTCTGTCTGTCAGCTAACCATTTTTGTATTGATTTGGACATATGCTTCAGGTCATTGTCCTGCTGGAAGATCCAATGACGACCCAGTTTTAGTTTCCTGGCAGAGGCAGCCAGATTTTGATTTAAAATATCCTGGTATTTCATGGAGTCCATGATGCCATGTACCCGAATAATGTTTACAGGGTCTTTGGAGGAAAAACAGCCCCAAAACACACAGAACTTCCACCATATTTTACAGTTGGGATCGGGTTCTTTTCTTTACAGCCATCCTTCTTTTTACGCCAAACTCGCCTTGAGCGTTTATTGCCAGAAAGCTCAATTTTTGTTACATCAGACCCCAGAACATGTTTTCAGTCAAAGTTATAGTGGCATTTCACAAACTTCAAATACGTACGCTTGTGGTTAACTGACCGAAAAGGCTATTTTCTGGAATACCTTTTAAATAATCTGTTGGAATGGAGATGGCGTCTGATGGTGGTTTTGGAGACTTGGTAACCACACACTACTTCTTGTAATTTACCAACAGTGATTTTTACCATCCTCCTCACTGTACATGGGGGTAAAATAAACTCTGGTCCTCTTCCAGGCAAGTTTGTAACCGTTCAAGTTGGTTTCCACTTTTTTTTTTTTAAATTATTGTTCTAACAGTAGAATCGGACATTTTCAGGCAAGTAGCTATTTTCTTCTAACCATTCCCTGACTTATGAAGGTCAGCACACTTCTCCCTCTTTTGGTTTGTGTGTTCTCTTATCTTTCCCATGTTGATTGATGACTAACAGAATTTGGCCTCTGTGTCACCTCATAATTGTTCCCCAGTTAATCAGGAAGCCATGGATTACAGCTTGAAAGTTCCTACACACTCCAATCAACTAATAAATGCACAATTTAAATGGGAAACATGCTTCAGTTACATTGTGTTCAGTATAATTTCCAATAATTGTGGCACGTGTTTTTCTGGAAAATGATTATTTCTTAATGAGGGATTTTGTTTTTCTCTGCATAGATTTTTTTTTTCGATTAAAGGTTGGGTTTCTCTCTCCCTCTCTCTCTTTTTTTTTTTTTGACAATTTCATGAGGGTGTACGTTCTTCTGAAATCAACTCCTTTCACAGTTTGTGGAGGAATTTCACCAAACTTGGCAGAAGGCTTTGTTATCTGACAGTTATATGTATATTGAAATTTCATTTAATTTGGGCAAATTGTACCAGAGTTATGCCCTTGATTATTAACAAACTTGTACTTTGGCAATTTCATCAAGGTCTACTTGCTTTCTGAAATCAACTTCCCTTACAATTTTTATCCTCCGCTGGCCAAAAGGGGATTATGTCGTGGCGATGTCCGTCCCGGGAAGGGTGCTCACCTTCTGAAATCAGCTCCTCTCACAATTTTTGGAGGAATTTCACAAAACTTGGCAGGATTCTTTGTTATATGTCAGTAGTATGCATATTGCAATTTCGTTCAATTCGGTGGCATTTTATCAGAGTTATGGTACAGTTGCCAGCAGGGGATATTGTGCTCTCACAGCACTCTTGACTTTTTAATGCTGTATGTGTCCTATAGGCCTGCCTCGGGACCATCCAGAGAGTTACCATTCGTACATGTGGAACAACTTCTTCAAACATATCGACATCGAACCACAGAATACTCACATTTTGGATGGCAATGCGACTGACCTGCAGGCCGAGTGTGACTCATTCGAGCAGAAGATAACAGCTGCTGGGGGCATCGAGCTGTTTGTTGGAGGTGCGCTCAGAGTTGATGCTTATGAATGAGGTTTTAAAGGAAAATGGCACATATTGTATTTTTGTGTGACAGGTGGTAGGTTCTTGGAGTAGTATGTAGTCTTTTTAGTTAAGCGAGGAATCTGATGTCTGGAAAAAAAAAATGGCACTGAATATTCTGGCTGTGTCATTGCCAGGCAGCCTGTCGGTTCCAAAAAGAACATTTTTAACAACCTTTATAGTTTTAAAAAAACCTTGGGTAGTTTAGTAAAGAATAAAACACATCAGGCTGTGCTGTTATAAGAAAATAACAAACAACTAGGCGCTATGATGCGGCCCGACATGAAGCAGAATTACTGTTAGCATGAAGTTGGTTATTTTCTAATAAGAGCATGTCCTGAAATGTTTTATTTCTTTTGTACTGCAGTAACTTGTCAGTTTATTAAAGAACATGTCGTACTTGTAGCTGTTTATAGTTACAGTTCATGTTGTGGTGCATCCACGATACAAGTTAGTTCCTGTTTATCGTTTCTGCTGTAATGTAAATGTTGTATTAGAATGAGTGCATTACTATAAATGTGTGATTTGAATTGCACCCTGTGCTACTGTCAGAGCAGCTGCTGGAGAAAATTAATCCACACCTTCTGACCAACCAGATTTGAGAATTCAACTGTTCTATAAATTGTATTAAATGATGCATAATTTTATTAGAATTTGTCGTTTTCATCACTGTGGTTCCCCCCCCCCCCCCCTCCCCCAATTATAGGAATTGGACCAGATGGCCATATTGCCTTTAATGAGCCTGGCTCCAGTCTAGTGTCGAGGACGCGAGTGAAGACCCTGGCTAACGACACTATAGTGGCCAACGCTCGCTTCTTCGGAAATGACTTGTCTAAAGTCCCCACTATGACTCTCACTGTTGGTGTGGGCACAGTTATGGATGCTAGAGAGGTAAAAGCCATTCACACCCAAATTAAGCTTGCACGTACAACATTATAAAGCAGTATTATACAACCCCGATTCCAAAAAAGTTGGGACAAAGTACAAATTGCAAATAAAAACGGAATGCAATGATGTGGAAGTTTCAAAATTCCATATTTAATTCAGAATAGAACATAGATGACATATTAAATGTTTAAACTGAGAAAATGTATCATTTAAAGAGAAAAATTAGGTGATTTTAAATTTCATGACAACAACACATCTCAAAGTTGGGACAAGGCCATGTTTACCACTGTGAGACATCCCCTTTTCTCTTTACAACGGTCTGTAAACGTCTGGGGACTGAGGAGACAAGTTGCTCAAGTTTAGGGATAGGAATGTTAACCCATTCTTGTCTAATGTAGGATTCTAGTTGCTCAACTGTCTTAGGTCTTTTTTGTCGTATCTTCCGTTTTATGATGCGCCAAATGTTTTCTATGGGTGAAAGATCTGGACTGCAGGCTGGCCAGTTCAGTACCCGGACCCTTCTTCTACGCAGCCATGATGCTGTAATTGATGCAGTATGTGGTTTGGCATTGTCATGTTGGAAAATGCAAGGTCTTCCCTGAAAGAGACGTCGTCTGGATGGGAGCATATGTTGCTCTAGAACCTGGATATACCTTTCAGCATCGATGGTGTCTTTCCAGATGTGTAAGCTGCCCATGTCACACGCACTAATGCAACCCCATACCATCAGAGATGCAGGCTTCTGAACTGAGCGCTGATAACAACTTGGGTCGTCCTTCTCCTCTTTAGTCCGAATGACACGGCGTCCCTGATTTCCATAAAGAACTTCAAATTTTGATTCATCTGACCACAGAACAGTTTTCCACTTTGCCACAGTCCATTTTAAATGAGCCTTGGCCCAGAGAAGACGTCTGCGCGTCTGGATCATGTTTAGATACGGCTTCTTCTTTGAACTATAGAGTTTTAGCTGGCAACGGCGGATAGCACAGTGAATTGTGTTCACAGATAATGTTCTCTGGAAATATTCCTGAGCCCATTTTGTGATTTCCAATACAGAAGCATGCCTGTATGTGATGCAGGGCCGTCTAAGAGCCCGAAGATCACGGGTGCCCAGTATGTTTTTCCGGCCTTGACCCTTACGCACAGAGATTCTTCTGGATTCTCTGAATCTTTTGATGATATTATGCACTGTAGATGATGATATGTTCAAACTCTCTGCAATTTTACACTGTCGAACTCCTTTCTGATATTGCTCCACTATTTGTCGGTGCAGAATTAGGGGGATTGGTGATCCTCTTCCCATCTTTACTTCTGAGAGCCGCTGCCACTCCAAGATGCTCTTTTTATACCCAGTCATGTTAATGACCTATTGCCAATTGACCTAATGAGTTGCAATTTGGTCCTCCAGCTGTTCCTTTTTTGTACCTTTAACTTTTCCAGCCTCTTATTGCCCCTGTCCCAACTCTTTTGAGATGTGTTGCTGTCATGAAATTTCAAATGAGCCAATATTTGGCATGAAATTTCAAAATGTCTCCCTTTCGACATTTGATATGTTGTCTATGTTCTATTGTGAATACAATATCAGTTTTTGAGATTTGTAAATTATTGCATTCTGTTTTTTATTTACAATTTGTACTTTGTCCCAACTTTTTTGGAATCGGGGTTGTAAAATAAGCAGAGAATCAATCCGCTTTTGCTTCTCACATGACTCCATGTCATTGTTTTTAACAATTTTTGTTTCCTTAACTGAATACTATATAGTTGTATTTAAGGTATTGGATATTATTCTATCCATATTCACCAGATATGAGCAGTTGCGCACTCTGATTGGCTACTCTATTACTAGGCTATCAGCTCATATATTGCGAGTAGAGGAAAAACAAAATGGCAGCGCGTGTTGCTGAACAAACCGAGGACGAAATAAAAACTACTCGCAAACAAATACCAAAAAAAGCAACAAAATATGGAATAAAAGTATTTGATGGTAAGAACTTTTTTTTTTCCCCAAGAGTTGTGTTTATAGTGTTTTTCACAAATTGCTGCTGTCATTTCGCCAGTTTGTTTCCATTCTAAGCGGAAATGATTTGGTCGGAAGTTTTGTGTAAAGTTTTTATCAAATTTGCAAAAAATAAAAAACTGCTGTTTCTCAAAATCCAGTGAATGTCGATATAATAACAGTTATTCCACTCAATCTCGTCGTACGTAACCGACTCGACTTCGTGGAATATGCATGATGGATACATTATTATACGTAATATATTCTGCAACAAGCCCTGATATGGTAATGTGTAGGATTCTACAGTTACACTGCATGCTTTAGAAATACTATACAGGAAAGGGTGCATGCATTATTACTATGCAGGTGTTTATGCTGATTCTGTATCCGACGCATCACATGATCATTACAATAACGATTGCCTTTACAATAGATCATTTGATTGCTGTTAAAGCTTCAATGCTGAGCAAAAAAACAACAAAAAAAATCTGATTTATATTGTATTTCTAGGTTATGATCCTGATCACGGGAGCACACAAAGCCTTTGCTTTATATAAGGCCATAGAAGAAGGGGTGAACCACATGTGGACTGTATCTGCCTTCCAGCAGCACCCTCATACCATCTTTGTGTGCGACGAAGACGCTACACTTGAGCTCAGAGTCAAGACTGTAAAGTACTTTAAAGGTATGTGAGCATTTTTTCTGTCTCTCATCATTCAGCTCTCCTGCTGGCAGCAGTGTTGTAGTCGAGTCACTAAACCTGAAGTCCAAGTCTAGTCTCAAGTCCAAGTCATTAAAAAAATTTCGAGTCGAGTCCGAGAACAAGACTCCAACCGCACCAGTTGACGGTGGCTGTTTCAGCACCATTAACATTAGATTGTTCCTGAACATGACGTACCGGTATGAACAGGTGAATGTGCATTCTCTTTATCAGGGAGTGTGAAGTAGATGGTTAGGAGACGGATGTAAGTACAGAAGGTGTGTTTATTAATACAAGTGAAGACAGGTAAACAATCCAGAACGGCAGGCCAAGTCGTGAAACAGGCAATACATCGAGCGAGGCACAAACAGGTTATGGTAGACTCGGCAGAATCAAAGACAAGAAACAGGAAATCAGGGCTCAGGAATCCAAACAAGGCTCAGTAATGTCAGCAACGCAACTCGATACTGCACAAAGTAAGTGTGTCTTCACGGTTTTTCTATAGGTGTGCTGATTGTGCTTTAATCCTGTGCAGGTACGAGTCGCTTACGACGCACACGAGAGTCCGCTTGGAGAGTCTATCTGATGCACGCGCCAAGGCGTGAGACACTTGTGCGAAATTAGTACAAAAATTAATGTAGAGATAAGTATCTTGTGCCAAATTATTATGGCATGTTACAAAAAATAAAGGAATAAATCCAAGTCCTCGTCTCCAGTTTACGAGTCTGAATGCAGTTAATGCACAAGTCCGAGTCATCAGTGCTCAAGTCAAGTCACGAGTCCTTAAAATTAGGGCACGAGTCCTGGACTCGAGTATTACAAGCCTGACTGGCAAGATTAGAAATCATTCGAGCAGGGTTAGGTATGCATAATTCTTTTGAGGTTATGTACAGTGAACTCTGGAATTATTTCCTCATCTCATCTCATTATCTGTAGCCGCTTTATCCTGTTCTACAGGGTCGCAGGCAAGCTGGAGCCTATCCCAGCTGACTACGGGCGAAAGGCAGGGTACACCCTGGACAAGTCGCCAGGTCATCACAGGGCTGACACATAGACACAGACAACCATTCACACTCACATCCACACCTACGGTCAATTTAGAGTCACCAGTTAACCTAACCTGCATGTCTTTGGACTGTGGGGGAAACCGGAGCACCCGGAGGAAACCCACGCGGACACGGGGAGAACATGCAAACTCCACACAGAAAGGCCCTCGCCGGCCACGGGGCTCGAACCCGGACCTTCTTGCTGTGAGGCGACAGCGCTAACCACTACACCACCGTGCCGCCGGAATTATTTCCTACTTCATTAAAAAAAAAAAAAAAGAGTAAAGATGATTGTATTAACTAAACAAATTTTACTGAAACATAATTAATTGCTTTTTAATTATTGGATAAAATTAGCTCGTGTTTAAAGTCTTTAATTTTCTGTCAAGCTGCTTTGCAACAGTGTCTGTTGTTAAAAGCGCTATACAAATAAACTTGACTTGATTTAACTTTTTGTGAAGCATAAAGTTAGCGATATCAGAATGACTAGCCTCAGTCTGGCAGGAGATGCTCTTTTTTTTTTTTTTTACATTTTATTTTATTGTTTGAAATGAAAATGGCTAGTTTGTCCTGCTTCCTGGTGCAGAACTCTATTGTTGTACTGTATATAGAGATCAGCCACCGTACTACTTTTTCAACATAATAGTTAGTGTTTGGCTCTGCTACGAGTTTTATTCAGACGCATGACTTGATTTTTATGGCGGCTTCCAGGACCGAGCATTGGTGTCGTTCCGCCACAGCAGTCTATCTCGTCAGTGTTATCAAGTCCAGTGTCTTTGCGGTGTGCTCTTCGTCTAGACCATGGAGAGGTTCCCAGAGGACTAGCTTGTGGGCTACTAGATCTTCGTCCCGCACTGTAGGTCCTGCCAGTCTCATACACCGTTGTCTGATCTTTCCTGTTGCTCTAGGAAGATCACCACAGACATCTTTGTTAGTGCGCCGCTCCCACCAGTTCACATTGAGGGCCGTCCTGAGCATGTTCATGTAGCAGCCATCTATCTTCTTGGACAGTTGTTGAGTCAGGGTCCACGTCTCTGAGCCGTAGAGTAAAACGGACTTGGACACATGAATGCTGATTTTCTGAGTGTCTTGTGACTTTACGGGTTAATGAAGTTTGTCTCCATGTACATGTCGTCTTCATTTTAATAGAAATAAATAGGAATACTATCAGGGGCGGCACGGTGGTGTAGTGGTTAGCGCTGTCGCCTCACAGCAAGAAGGTCCGGGTTCGAGCCTCGTGGCCGGCGAGGGCCTTTCTGTGCGGAGTTTGCATGTTCTCCCCGTGTCCGCGTGGGTTTCCTCCGGGTGCTCTGGTTTCCCCCACAGTCCAGAGACATGCAGGTTAGGTTAACTGGTGACTCTAAATTGAGCGTAGGTGTGAATGTGAGTGTGAATGGTTGTCTGTGTCTCTGTGTCAGCCCTGTGATGACCTGGCGACTTGTCCAGGGTGTACCCCGCCTTTCGCCCGTAGTCAGCTGGGATAGGCTCCAGCTTGCCTGCGACCCTGTAGAACAGGATAAAGCGGCTAGAGATGATGAGATGAGATGAGGAATACTATCAAGCTAAAGCAATACAGATAATGCAACAAATACAGTGGAGCACTTAATTCTTGGTAGCTGGTTTTCTTGATGGTTATATCTGTACGATCTTAACATCAATTTTTCTTAGTTTTTACCCCCGCGGCATATAACGTGGGGGGCTACAGGTATCGCTCTGTCCGTCTGTAAACGTTTTAGTTTCCGGAGCATAACTCAAAAACTATTAGGAATTTTTTCACGAAAGCTGACCGTTATGTTAAGCGACTAGAGGAGTTGTGCCTTTTGACATTTCTGTGATTTATTTTTTCCGTATTTCCATGGCAACCAGTTCAAGTTAGAAAAATTTGGAGTGGGGTTTCACGTGGAGGCCAGGGGGAATACGTCACATCCTGATGACTCTTGTTTTCAGTAGTCGAGGTTGGATGTTGAGTCTAGACGTTGAGTCATGCAAACTTGCTTTCTTCAGAACGTCTTGCAGCAAATTATTCAGCGTCTGGAACTCCAGACGCCCGAGGCTACAATACTGCCTTTCATCAGTTACCAGAAATTTTTGCTCATCTCAAAGTCCTTTTTCTTACAGGGCTGATGCATGTCCACAATCAGCTGGTTGAGCCGACGCACAGCATGAAAGACTACAAGGATTAAGGCTGAAGGCCAGGCAGTATGTCGTGTCATCAGGGAACGAAGTGGATTTGTATCAGGTAGCGGGAGTGTGGTTTCGGAGATGACGCAAGCCTCACAAAGGTGCCTGAAATACCAGTGATGTGTAGATTACAGGTTTGCATCACATTAATGTTTACTTGCACAATAGCAAATGCAAACTCTCGTCTGCCAATTTGGAACTATTGGTCAGGCGAGTATTATAAAGATCCGGGGGGGGGTAGTTTTAAGGCAAGTTTATTACAAGTCACTTCTGATCTATCATTGTTACTGAAGAAAGACCTCTCGCATAAAACACCACCATTTTAATTCACTCCTGTGTTTAAGGCCGAACTTATCATTTTACCATTGTGTATTTAATGTGCCTTCAAGTGCTATTATTGTATTGAAGTGATAAGGACACTTCTTACACCTAATCATATTGTATCTCTCAAAATGTATGGGTCATGGCTAAAGAAAAAAAAACATTTATTCATATGAGATCTAGTTTGTTACTTGAAGTATTTGACAGACATTTTTCCCTTCTTTTTTGAAACACATGTATGCATTTTTGGATTTTACGGTATTCATTTGAAACCCCAACCTACAGTGACTGTAACTGCTGCTCATGTTTATTACAGTTCAATTTATTTTGGGCATGTTTTGGTGAAAATTAAGATCTAAGAAGACAAAATCGGTAGGTGTGGCTATGATGGCGGCTTTAATACAAGGCCCTTTCTGTATGTTTGGGAGCCATTTTGGATTAAACCATAATATGCATGCTTGAGACCAATCCATCTTTGGAACCTTAAATGAGTTACAAGTTTATTTGGGACCATTATATATTATTATTATTTTTTTTTAATCAAAATGTTCCAAAATTTCCTTATTGATTGTAGTTCAACTTTACTTTCAGAAAGATGGGCCACTAGCTTTGGCATACGTGTCGCTATGTGACAAACAATAGCTCATAAAGCCTGATCCAGAAAATGTAATCATAAATCCAACTGAGCCGATTTAGAATGAACGTAAATGTTCCAAGCACATGTACACTCCTCGTTATTACTGTGTTGGCTGCTGTTTTATTATTCTAGCAAACCCATTCTACTTTTTGTCCTTGGTGGTTAGACGTTACTGCATGGAGTGTTACTGTCAAGTTACTTTGCATATGAATGAATTTACTGTATTTGTAACATCTTTAAACCTCAATAGATTGATTTGAAACTCTACCGTACCACTGACAGCTGATGGCAACAGTGTTCATGTTTTTGTTGCATTCACTTCATTAGTAAAACAGCTGTTACCAGACTTTTATTTCAATACCAAATTTTCTTCACATACTCCAGGCTCGATGAATGATAAATAAAGCTTGTTTGTTTGGTTTAAATATGTCTCTTGGTGAGTGTTATAAGTCTGGAAACCCTAAATTTTCCTTACAAAAAATGTTCATTCAAGTGTGCTTCTAGTATACTACTTTTAAACTAAAAATAAGAGTATGATTTTGGTTTACTTTTTATTTACTTATCAGAGATATACTTTATTAAGTTAGACAGAAGTATACTTGGCTTATACTGAAAAGTATATAGAAAAGTCTATTAAGCTTATACTTAAACTTTTGATCAAGATATACTTAAAAGTGTAATAAAGTATTAAAATATTTGTGCCTTATGTTTGTGTACTTGCCCTGTAGTAATTTTTTTTTTTTAAAGAAAATTTATTTGTTCTTAATCCTGAGTATCTGTTTATTTTGTGAATTCTTACCTTTATAACTTCATTTGTACCTTAAGGTACAAACACTTAAGTTGTCTACTGGTACTGTGCATGAGGTAAGGGTTAGGGCTAGAAAACTAAGAGTATACCTAGAAGGGTAATTGCAATATACAGTGGTGCTTGAAAGTTTGTGAACCCTTTAGAATTTTCTATATTTCTGCATAAATATGACCTAAAACATCATCAGATTTTCACACAAGTCCTAAAAGTAGATAAAGAGAACCCAGTTAAACAAATGAGACACAAATATTATACTTGGTCATTTATTTATTGAGGAAAATGATCCAATATTACATATCTGTGAGTGGCAAAAGTATGTGAACCTCTAGGATTAGCAGTTAATTTGAAGGTGAAATTAGAGTCAGGTGTTTTCAATCAATGGGATGACAATCAGGTGTGAGTGGGCACCCTGTTTTATTTAAAGAACAGGGATCTGTTAAAGTCTGATCTTCACAACACAGGTTTGTGGAAGTGTATCATGGCACGAACAAAGGAGATTTCTGAGGACTTCAGAAAAAGTGTTGTTGATGCTCATCAGGCTGGAAAAGGTTACAAAACCATCTCTAAAGAATTTGGACACCACCAATCCACAGACAGATTGATTGTGTACAAGTGGAGGAAATTCAAGACCATTGTTACCCTCCCCAGGAGTGGCCGACCAACAAAGATCACTCCAAGAACAAGGCGTGTAATAGTCGACGAGATCACAAAGGACCCCAGGGTAACTTCTAAGCAACTGAAGGCCTCTCTCACATTGGCTAATGTTAATGTTCATGAGTCCACCATCAGGAGAACACTGAACAACAATGGTGTGCATGGCAGGGTTGCAAGGAGAAAGCCACTGCTCTCCAAAAAGAACGTTGCTGCTCGTCTGCAGTTTGCAAAAGATCACGTGGACAAACCAGAAGGTAAGAAGGTTAGCTGCTCACCTCACAAAAACATGCTGGGAGGTGGACTAGCTATGCTAAATTGCCCCCCAGCTGTGAACAGTTGTGTGAATGTACATCTGTATGGTGCCCTGCAGTGACCTGATGTCCTGTCCAGGGTGTATTCCTGCCTCACACTTCAGGACTGGCTCCAGATCCACAGTAATCCTGACCAGGATGTTTTCAATAATCCATCATCAGAATGCAATGAAAGTTGCCCAAGTCTAATAATTTTTAAGAGTTCCATGTACATGCAAACGGGGTAAAAATACAATATCATGTTTCCCCTCCTCGCTCCAGGCCAAACATTCGTAAAGGAAAAATCTTGTTTCTCACTTGGAATTAAACATGCATCGTTTCCTTTTTAACGTCTTTGTGTTTTATAAAATTAAACAGATTACCTTCAGTGTTTCATTGCACCCTAAAGCCAGTGCTTAATTTGTGAAGTGGGAGGTCCCGGAACGCCAAATATTTTCAAATACATTTTCGTGAGAGCCATATATAAAAAGTGACACTGAATACAACTAAAATGCATTTTTACATATGACCAACAATTTGAGTGTAATATATTCTTTTTCATAATGAAGAGGCTCTTGACATGCCGTCTTCCTCTTGTCCCCCACTGAATATTTTGACGCAAACGTAGCTTGGCGTGTTTCGAAGTGCTGCTTTATTTCGTTGTTTCATCGATGCAATCTTGTCATTGTATAGGCCTATTGGACACAAAGCAGAACCCTCTCACCCCACAAAGGCGAATTCCTCTGTCCATTCCTGTTGAAATGTACGGTAGCCTACCAGTCACCTTTTTTCCCTTTTCGCCATGTTCTTTGTCAAAAGGCTTTGCTTTGCGGACAGCTAACTGACTTTTTCATTAAATGGAGGTGTACTTCTTGATCTCAATGTGAGCTGATTAATCTGCGAGCCAGATGCAGTCACCAAAACAGCCACATCTGGCTCCTGAGCCATTGCAGACCCCTGCGTTAAGGCAACAACTGGATCAACAATTAACAAATCAAACAGGTTACAATATATTGATGGCCATAATAAAACACAGCAGAGTAAAGACTTAATCTTGCTTGTGTATCTGACTGAGATTATAAAGAAAGTAAATAAATAAAACGGTCCTGGCACTTGCACCCACAACGCAGCCCCATAGATCGTAGAACGCATTTGAACAATAGACCTACCACGTGTCGACCGACCCGGCAGTGGCCCCGCTTGGCAAAAAAAAAAATATCAGACATTATGATCTTAGAAAACGCTTTAGTGACGAACAGTTACAGACAGTAATATGTCGTGATATTCATCTCATTCTCATCTCATTATCTCTAGCCGCTTTATCCTTCTACAGGGTCGCAGGCAAGCTGGAGCCTATCCCAGCTGACTATGGGCGAAAGGCGGGGTACACCCTGGACAAGTCGCCAGGTCATCACAGGGCTGACACATAGACACAGACAACCATTCACACTCACATTCACACCTACGGTCAATTTAGAGTCACCAGTTAACCTAACCTGCATGTCTTTGGACTGTGGGGGAAACCGGAGCACCCGGAGGAAACCCACGCGGACACGGGGAGAACATGCAAACTCCACACAGAAAGGCCCTCGCCGGCCCCGGGGCTCGAACCCAGGACCTTCTTGCTGTGAGGCGACAGCGCTAACCACTACACCACCGTGCCGCCTGTCGTGATATGTTATAAAATATTATTTTTTATTAGGCTATATATTAAATTATATATTAAATTTATCTTCTAAAATAACAGACTGTACTCATATCATAACCGGTTTATTTCACCATTGGAGATCAGATCACACAAGACATGCGTTAAATGACTCATTTTAAGGATTTAAGTAGGGTATTTAAAAGTATAGCCTAGGATTTCAAGCATATTTCAAGTTTAAAAGCAGTGCCAGCAAACATAAGTGCAATCAATTCAAGCAATAGTTAAGAAATAAAGGGTTTACAAAACAAGTTGGAGAATTCATTTTAAGGATTCAAGTTTTACTATATTCCAAGGATTCAAGTAGCAGCCATAAGTGCAATCGATTCAAGTAAGGCCAAAAATAAATGTGTTTCCGGTTACCCGACCGACCCTAATCCGTACCGCCCGACCCTAAACTTTTTTTTTTTCGTTTTTTTCCCAGTCGCGACTTTTACATATAACCCAACCGCGTGAACCGGAAGTTTTTGTCACTCACTGGGAAAATCAGGGCTTTCCACAAGTGCCGGCTGCCGGCCAGACAGCCGACTACACAATTAAGTCCAGCCGGCTACTTTAATGACTTATTTTTGTAGCCCACAGGCTCTAAATATTAATTTTCGATTTTAATAAAATTAAATGTTTATCTAACGGACTGACAATAATGCCAAACTGAACCACACTCATTTAAGTTGTGATTCGCGCTGTTTGTACTGATAATAACCACAAATTCGCCACAGACTTCGTTGATCAGGGGAGAGTAACTAATCCGCGGCCCCGACATGCGGTGTGCGCGCGCACTCGGCAGAGGCAGTAGTGTGTCGGAGGGAACAGAAGCAGAGATAACGCTTATTTTGTCCTTCACCTAGAGACATGATTCAAACTTTAAAACGGAGACAAAATTCTCCTGTGTGGATCTGGCATTCAACTTTTTTGCTAGGTTCTATACTTTTTGATCAGTCCATAGGTGGTTTTAAACGGGGGCCAGTGCCCCTGTAAAATTGCTCCTGGCCCCTGTTGTGGCCCCTGTGCTGAACAGATAATAAGATTTATTAATTTCGACGTGCGCTGGCTCGAAGATCGGAACTGACATGACGGAGTGTTCTACACGGACTCCTTAAAGCGCTACACGCACACTGTTACCTGCAGCAGAAAGACCAGCAGCAGCGCGAATTGTAAACTTCGGACGTGAGTGATAACAGCTGTCACGTCCGAAGTTTTTTGATTGAAAAGCCATCAGATACAGTAGCGTTGACACGTTTCACTGAGCCATATAAAGAAGTATTTTTTGAGCTCTTTAGACTAAGCAAAATAGCTGTGGCACTCCCAGTGAGATCTGCCTCTTGTGAGCGGAGTTTCTCCACTTTGAAACTGGTGAAGACCTACGGTACCTCCGATCCACCATTAGTGAGGAGCGTCTAAGCAATCTTGGTGTGCTCAGCATTGAATCCAGAAGGTCCAAGGCTTTGAACCTTGATGCATTTGTAGATCGTTTCTCAAGGAGTCACAATCGCAGAATCTTGTTGTTGTAGTGTTTCAGCCTGCTGTGAATGCTATAGGGTGATTCTGAGACCACTGTATGTGAATTTATTTTTTCTTTCTATTTTTCCCCCCTGCTGTACATAAAGAAAGAGTGAGATGATGACAGTGTGATTTAGATAAAGATAGTGATTGTACATTCAAGTCTCATGCTGTGAAAAAGAAAATTCATTCATGCTGTGAATGTAAAAAGTGTCATTGGACAGATAGAAGGTTCATTGTATGCAAAAATAGAAATCTTATTTTACAAAAAAGAGAAACATGGTTTTAAGATTTATTGAGCACAATTTATTTTATGTTTAGGCTATTGAGACAGAATGTTTATCTCATTGTATTTATGCTCAATGTATTTTGTTTTGGTTTTAAATAAACTAAACAAAACATTGCCATGTTTTTTCCTTATATGTGCCCCCCTGAAAAAGCACTGGCCCCACCTCGGCCCCCCTAGTAATTTTGGTCTAGAACCGCCACTGGATCAGTCACAGATCAAACACCATGAGCAACTCTGGAGAAATTCAGACTTTATAATGGGTGTCTATTGTTACACACCAGTGGAGTTTAGAGTGTAGGCAGCTTGGAAAAAAAAAGCTCTAACTTTCTCATTTAAACTGTTTTCTCAGCCACAATTTTCACTCTACACACACAACTTTCTCAAAAGTTGTAGTCACACATTGTGTGAATCAAGACAAGTGTCTCCCTGAGCGATAGGATTTAAGGCCCGGTCCCACTGGCCGATGGACACAAAACGAATGCAAAAAGGACACAGCGGACGAGCAAAATTTCGGGGGTGGCTCTATCCGTTTTCATCCGCTCCAGAAATGGACAAAATTTGCGAAAATTTGCGAAAATAGAACGGAAAAGAACGGACGTGGGTAGTATATAGCGGGGATGTTAAACGCATGTTCATAGGAAGCCTAGCGGATGAAAGCGGATGGAAGTGGATGACAGCTCCGAAGGGGTTACCGGTGATAACTGAGAAGCGGACGCATAGCAGAAAGAGCGGATGCATAGCGGATGAAGGGGATGCATCACGTACGCCTAACGGAAACAAAGGGGATGTTGCGCGGATGTATATCGGATGCAGACCGTTCACTGCGCATGCGGGGGGTATGAATTGCGTCTGCTCCGCGGATATAAAGGGATGCAGCACGCACGCCGTCAGCATAAAGCGGAAAGACGTGTTGGCGGCTACATCGATACATCTCTACTACTAGATGATTTTCTCCCCCTTTTTATACAAAATATCGATTGTCCGCTAGGTGTCCTTCTACATACTCTAGACATACTCCAGACATCCTAAATATACGAGATACATCCCAGATATAAACGCTTTGTCCGTTTTGAATACTTTATATACGAGATGCATACGCTTACATCCTTTCTATTTCCGTGCTACTAACGATGAATAGACGTTTCATGTACCTTATCTTTCCTCCCTCTTTCCGTTTTCAGCTGCAGCGGATGTGAGTTGCGAGGATGCCCAGAGGATGCAGAGAGGATACAGCAGACGTTTAACGGATGATAACGGACATAGAACATTTGTTGCTCGTATATGTCGCGGATTTACATCGTACACGGCGGAAAGTTCATCCATTCTAAAAGTTTTGTGCAGCTCAAAACTTTTTGCGCGGATGAAATCACAGTGGACGGATGCTCGATGGATAGAGCGTATGAAGCACGTATGCAATGAGTACACAACGGATGCATAGCGTTTTCCAACGGATGGCAAAGATTTTTTTACGTTTTACATCCTCTTTGCATCCGTAAGTGCAGTGGGACCGGGCCTTTACAGTTTTTGAATGAGAAGCCTGAAAGTAAGGAGAGGACAGCCGCGCTGCCCCATAGACTCACATTATAAACCTGGCAGCGCTTTTACTGCAAAATCAGAAAAGTCACTTGTTTTTAACTCGCTCTAGTGTCCACATTTTTTACACTAGGGACAAAAAAACGTACATTTATGTGTTCATGGGAGCCTTGTAGCACTCAATGTGAAAGAATTTTGTGAATAGCTCCTTCCGTTTGCGTGTAAATCAGCGTTGTTCGAGGAGAGGGAACTCTGAGAAAAAGCGCTCTTTGCTTGTTATATTGTGTCTTTTCCCTGCACCGTTACCAAGGCGCCGAGCTGCACTCAGGGAGCAGAGAGGGGCGGGGCTGCTCTCTCTCTCTCTCTCATGGTGTATTGAGCTGTTATATTTACAGAAAAATTCATGTTAAAAGGTGTCTCATGCTGCATCAGATTCATCAGAAGGTGGTAACTCAGGTGACCTGCAAAGAAATTCATTATATTTTGTGAAATTATTCCTGTCTAAATATAGGTTATGGCAGCCATCTTGAAAAAAAAAATGCCTGCCTACCGACCCTAGTTTTGAAATCTACGTAACCGGAAACACACACATTTTTTTTTTTGGCCTAATGGGTAAGTAATAACGGGTTTTTAAAAAGTGACGTGAACCGTTTTTTCTTTTTCAAGTAACACGGTTAATTCTTTTCTTAAGTAATAACGAGTTGACATGTAACGGTTTTTTTTCAGGGCAGCGATCCGCCTACACCCTTCACATAGTCAAGGATTTGTTCTGTAACTGGGATTGTTCGCAGGTGGTCGGCAGGTTCAGGATGCGCCGGCGCTTTGCAGCCCATTGTAGCTCTCGGGTTGCTCCATCACGGGTGGGATCCTGCGCTGCCTGTAGCGGGCAGGGTAACGTTTAGGATCCGGCTGTCCTGGGACTTTGAAAAATTTTAGTAAGCTTTCTTGTTTTTTTTGCCAATTTTTTCCACAGCGCAAGCTAACGGCTACAAAAAATCCAGTGTTCTATTGAGCGGAAGTATACACCCCATGTCCCCCCCCTTCCCCTTTCGCATAGATTTTGTGGATGTCATAGGACAGAAATCAACAACGGATATCAAAATCAAAACCGAACACTAAACAAATTTTTATTTACTTATTTATTTAATTTATTGTTTGATTTTTTTTCCCTTTGTGATGGTCACGGAGGTGATCTGATCCATTTAAATAGCTGCCGGAACACTGAATGAAATGAAAATAGCTGCCGGATCCGACGACGGAGGTTACGGATCTTGTTCCGTCAGCTCAAATTAAGCCCTGCCTAAAGCCAATAAGAAATCTCATCTCATCTCATCTCATCTCATTATCTCTAGCCGCTTTATCCTGTTCTACAGGGTCGCAGGCAAGCTGGAGCCTATCCCAGCTGACTACGGGCGAAAGGCAGGGTACACCCTGGACAAGTCGCCAGGTCATCACAGGGCTGACACATAGACACAGACAACCATTCACACCCACATTCACACCTACGGTCAATTTAGAGTCACCAGTTAACCTAACCTGCATGTCTTTGGACTGTGGGGGAAACCGGAGCACCCAGAGGAAACCCACACGGACACGGGGAGAACATGCAAACTCCACACAGAAAGGCCCTCGCCGGCCACGGGGCTCGAACCCAGGACCTTCTTGCTGTGAGGCAACAGCGCTAACCACTACACCACCGTGCCGCCCGCAATAAGAAATATAATGCATTTTAACATTATTTAGGTCTATATTTACATTTTAAGTGAGCATATACTCCGTACTTTGACTCAGTCCAAAACTCAGAAATAAATATACTATTGGTTTCCAATAAATTCCTTGGAAGTGTCTGAAACAGAAGGCAGCTGCCTTGACTTCTATACTGTCTCACACTTCAGTGTCCTAGAAGGCAGTGCTATCACATCTATAAAGGTACCTGCAAGGGAATGAATTACATCAAAATATAGTATTACCAAATGCTAAAGGGACTAAGCATAAAGGCCTATTAAGGTAGACTCAAAGTATTATTGGAGACAAATAACCATAAATTATTCTATCCACATTTACTGGATATGAGCAATTGCGTGCTCTGATTGGTTGCTCTAATACTAGGCTATCGGCTCGTATACCATGAGTAGAGAAAAACAAAAATGGCGGCGCGTGCCGCTGAACCAACCGAGGATGAAATAAAAACTCTACTCCCCCCCCCCCCCCCCCAAAAAAAGCAACAAAATATAGAATCAAAGTATTTGATGGTAAGAACATATTTTTTTTATTTTTCAAGAATTATTATAGCATTTTTCACAAATTTCACCGGTTTTACATTCTAAGCAGAAATTATTTTGTCAGACGTTTTGCATAAAGTTTTTATTTATCGAATTTGCAAAAAATAAAAATGCTCTGTTTCTCAAAATCCAGTGAATGTGGATAGAATAAAACAGTTACTCCACTCAATCTCGTCCTACGTGGCTTATAGCCGACTCAGCGTGCATGTACGACTCGATTTTGTGGAATAACAAGTACTGTACCAGCTATTTCATTACAAATAAAATCTTAAGTTAAAACAATTACAGATGACTTATACAGAGATATTGTTTTTATCCAGCAGCAGTATAGACAGACACTTAGAGCCCCTAAGCCACCATGGAATGTATATGAATGAATAAATTTATTTATTTAAAAATGTATATATTGCAGGTGGCATGGTGGTGTAGTGGTTAGCGCTGTCGCCTCACAGCAAGAAGGTTCTGGGTTCGAGCCCCGTGGCCGGCGAGGGCCTTTCTGTGCGGAGTTTGCATGTTCTCCCCGTGTCTGCGTGGGTTTCCTCCGGGTGCTCCGGTTTCCCCCACAGTCCAAAGACATGCAGGTTAGGTTAACTGGTGACTCTAAATTGACCGTAGGTGTGAATGTGAGTGTGAATGGTTGTCTGTGTCTATGTGTCAGCCCTGTGATGACCTGGCGACTTGTCCAGGGTGTACCCCGCCTTTCGCCCGTAGTCAGCTGGGATAGGCTCCAGCTTGCCTGCGACCCTGTAGGACAGGATAAAGCGGCTAGAGATGATGAGATGTATATATTGCACACGTGATGATTGACTTATCTGAAGCCTCCTGTTTCTCAGGAAATTTTTAGTGCATTCACTCAACATATTTAGTTCAATAAGGGAGAGTGAGGCCATAGCAGTTACCATGACTCTGATTTTCACAGGCTGCCCCCTCATGGTCTGCAACTTGAGTGGCGTGATTGACATCCTACTTGGGTCACCCCAATTTTATGTACAGGATAGGGTGCTGCCTTGCAAAATCAGCCATATGCAGTGATATAGATATTTCACAGTTCATATTTTGGCATGCTTGTAACTTGTTTTGGCTAGTTTCAGTTACAGTCTTGAAACTTATCTTCGCTCACACATCTGCTCTGTTTTTCATAAGGATATCCTGATCAGTAATTTTCCATCAACCATTGAAGCTACCATTTCACACGCAGACAACTCGGCTTCCTGGAATCACATCTTCCGATCATATCGCTACACCGCATTCTTGGATGCTCCTGCTTGTCATTCGATAAACTGAGAAACATCGATGAACAGCTGTGTCCGAGTCAGTGACTGTTGCTCCCAGAATGATCCGTGAGGCAGAATCTCTGAAGTGGCAGAGGACTATATTTCTAGAGCATACTTTGTCAATTCAACTTTCTTCAGTCCAGACAAATTAAAACCTATCGGTTTCCTAGGGGCTCCTCCGGGATCTCCATGTGGAATGCAAGATAATTTTTTTCATTAATCATCTTGGGTTCTCTTCTTCCATCTGAAGATCTGAGATCTTGTAATCCCAATCACAGACAATAACATGTAACATAAAAGCCTGTAGGTGTTTCCTAGGGCTGACTGGAAGTAACGGTCATTTCATTTGTATAAATTCTCTCTATTTTGAGTGTTTCTTGGAATAAGAGGGGTGTTGATTCTTACTCAAGTGGTTTGGCTTGTGCACATATCTTTATTTCGAGCATTTCTTGGAATAAGAGGGTCATTGAGTCTTAATCAACCACGTGTATTCTTAAAACGTTCCCCGAGACAGGTTGAGAGGTTTACACGCTCCAAGTGTACTGAGAATCGTTTTCCAATAGTTTGCTGAAATTTAACCTCATCCCACCGAGAGAAATTCTCCTCCATTTTATGTTTTGTGAGAGTGTCAAGATGGGTGGAAGCTGTCAGTCTAAGAGTAAATCAGTGTTCCAGTTAGCTTTCCAAGAGGGCAGAGCACCAACAATTACCATGGGCAATTTTGCTCACATCGCGAAAAAACAAAGAAGCTATCATGCAAAATTAGCCATACTGGGCAACTATACAAGGTACTTTTGTAAAATAAAAAGGGTGGCACGGTGGTGTAGTGGTTAGCACTGTCACCTCACAGCAAGAAGGTTCTGGGTTCGAGCCCAGCGGCTGACGGGGGCCTTTCTGTGTGGAGTTTGCAGGTCCTCCCCGTGTCTGCATGGGTTTCTTCCGGGTGCTCCGGTTTCCCCTACAGTCCAAAGACAAGCGGTTAACAAGCTGAAGTGCCCTTGAGCAAGGCACCTAACTGCTGCCCAGGCGCTGTCACATAGCTGCCCACTGCTCTGTATGTGCGTGTGTAGGTTCACTGCTTCAGATGGGTTAAATTTCACTTTGTGCTCGAGTGTATGTGTGACAAATAAAAAGGCTTCTTCTTCTTCATAAAGTAAGCAAAGCTGAAACTTCTTACATAACCAGTTTAATACAACGCTCCATAATGTCACATCCGCACACGTTCGTGCTTGGTGTGCCTCAAACTGTCACTCTTATCCACATGCATTTGCATGACAGCCTAACGTTAGTTAATATTACTAATAATAGTAACACTAATAGCATTAATTGATTGCTAATATTAATCCGGGATATTAATGTTAGATTAGATCTAGTCTAACACATTAAATGTTAGTGACTAGATTTTCTATAGATCTACAGTCATGGCCGAAAGTGTTGGCACCCCAGATTTTTTTTCCAGAAAATGAAGTATTTCTCCCAGAAAATGATTGCAATTACTCATGTTTTTTAAACACGTTTATTTCCTTTGTGTGTATTGAAACAATACAAAAAAAAAAAACAAAGAAAAAATAATCATTTGCATAATTTCACACAAAACTCCAAAAATGGGCCGGACAAAATTATTGGCACCTTTTCAAAATTGTGGGTAAATTATTTAGTTTCAAGCCTGTGATGCTCATTTAAAGGATATGGGACATGAAACATAAATGCACGCTATATCAGTTTCTTTCCATTAAAAATATGAATTAATTGCATCAACAAATACAAAATTATCTATTAAATTCAGCAAAATCGTTATATTCGTGATGATTATATGGCATTTCTGCTCGACTTCCGATATGCATATTTTACAACCGGAAGAGCCGCTGTCACGTGATCATACGTCACAAAAGCTTTCGGGCACAGCACAAGCGGGTAGATGAATGGAGAAGTGGATGACAAGAAAATTGTTTTTATAGTCTTCAAAGTACATTGGACATCATGGTGTATTGTGCTGCTTATGGTTGCAATAATTCCAATGGGAAATGCCCTGGAGTAAGTTTTTTTTGCATTCCCCAAGGACCCGAAGCTGAGGAAAGTGTGGGCTCACTACTGCCATAGAAAAAACTTTGCACCTACTGTTTCCCACAAACTGTGTTCGGACCATTTCACAGAGGATTCTTTCAACTTTAATACTCAGGTACTGAACGAAATTAATTGCCAAGCCAAATTTACCTTCACTCGGAGTTGTACCATTATTTTTTAGACAGGGCGGACGAACCAGGGCATTCGCCCGCCTGGCCGTGCCCGATGAGGAGCGCTCTCGGCTGGCTTGGGAGGCAGACGGCAGCCCCTCCTGGAAGTGTGGTTTTACCATGGGCCTCATGCGGAAAAATGCCGAGGTGCATTCACTAAGTGACTGAAAGCTGAGGTAAGGATTAGTATTATAATTTTGGGTGTATCAATTATTGATTATCATAATTCTGACTCGTTTCACCATTTTGAATGTTTTCATCTCGGACTCTGGAAGCATTGTATCTCAATCAATCTCGAAAAATATCAGCAAAAAAAAAATAGCTTGCAACGGACTTTAGCTAGATCTATGATGAACTTTCAATGTATGATACAAAAATAATACTTCTTTCAACAGATCATTAGCCTTTGAGCAGAATTGTTTTTAACTTACCAGGATGTGTTATCGAGCCGACCGCTTTCAGTTTCATGGGGACTGAATGAACTCTCACTCTCAGAATCATCTGACCCGTCAGAGTAAATACAAGATTCATGTGAATTTCCAGCTATTGGTTCGAATTGATAGGGTCTAACTTCCCATCTCTGTGAAACATCGGGAATGTCACTGTCACTGGTGTCCATTTCGGTAACCTGTTTACATTAGATACCCAAGCGCTGGCTCCTTGGAAAGTTTTTGCTACGTCACGGGTCACGTGACCACCTAGCTCATTAACGAATCCTTGTTTTACGCTGATGTATAAAAAAACTTGAATAATGTGATGATTTTCACATTTTTGACGCCCTGCAGTGATTTAGATGGCATTTCTTATGTCCTTTATACATAATTATGCCCAGAAAAAAATCCATGTCCCATATCCTTTAAACTCACCTGTGGCAAGTAACAGGTGTGGGCAATATAAGAATCACACCTGAAACCAGATAAAAAGGAGAGAAGTTGACTCAATCTTTGCATTGTGCGTCTGTGTGTGCCACACTAAACATGGAGGACAGAAAGAGGAGAAGAGAGCTGTCTGAGGACTTGAGAACCAGAATTGTGGAGAAATATCAACAGTCTCAAGGTTACAAGGCCATCTCAAGAGATCTTTGTGTTCCTTTGTCCACGGTGTGCAACATCATCAAGAAGTTCCAAACCCATGGCACTGTAGCTAATCTCCCTGGACGAGGACGAAAGAGAAAAATTGATGCAAGGTTGCAACGCAGGATTGTCCGAATGGTGGATAAGCAGCCCCAATCAAGTTCCAAATGCATTCAAGTTCTCCTGCAGACTCAGGGTGCATCAGTGTCAGCGCGAACTATCCGTCGACATTTGAATGAAATGAAACGCTATTGCAGAAGACCAAGGAGGACCCCACTGCTGACACAGAGACATAAAAAAGCTAGACTGCAGTTTGCCAAAATGTACGTGAATAAGCCAAAATCCTTCTGGGAAAACGTCTTGTGGACAGATGAGACCAAGAAAGAGCTTTTTGGCAAAACATATCATTCTACTGTTTACCGAAGATGGAATGAGGCCTACAAAGAAAAGAACACAATGCCTACAGTCAAATATGATGGAGGTTCAAAGATGTTTTGGGGTTGTTTTGCTGCCTCTGGCACTGGATGCTTTGACTGTGTGCAAGGTATCATGAAATCTGAAGATTATCAAGGGATTTTGGGTCGCAACTTAGGGCCCAGTGTCAGAAAGCTGGGTTTGCGTCCTAGGTCATGGGTCTTCCAGCAGGACAATGACCCCAAACATACCTCAAAAAGCACCCAGAAATGGATGGAAAGAAAGCACTGGAGGGTTCTGTAGGTACATTCCACTAAGAAACTACATTTCCCGTCAGCCCACTTCCGCGTTGACCTGCGTCACGCCGGGGCGGGATCATCTACGTCATCCTCCAGGAAGGCATAAACCGCCTGGAATTCCTCAGCCCTTTGTCTCTCGTGTCCGGTTTCCGAGGAGTCTAGACGCATAAAGAGATGCTCTCAAACCTGAAAACACTTCTTTCTTGCAAGATTCACCATCCAGCGTGTTCTGTGCCTAACCACTGGCCAAGGTATAAGTCCAGAATAGCGCGATCTTTAAACTCAACCTGAGTTACAACCGGTTTATTCGTATTAGAAGTGACGTCACGACTGCAGCCCAGGCAGTTAAAAGTTAAGAAGTGATTGAATCCTTTTTAACTCAAAAGCACTGTGCATCTTATTCTGATCAGAGACTTTTCCTCACGAATGCTGAAGTTCGGACCAAGAGTCCTCTGCTTTCCACGGGAACCACCCAAGTGCTCCGCCGGACCCAAGAAGACTCTGCACTTTCTACACGGGCGGCTCACGTGCTTCATGAACAGCGAAGCTCTGCAACGGCGAACATCATCTTCATATCTTGCTAAAGGCAGGATCAAGTAAGATTTTGGCATTTGGGCATAATTAAGATAGTCTTAGGAATTTGCTTTTATTGAAAGTGTGAATTTAAACCCAGGTTTATCTGTTACACTGTTAGACACGCAGCGTGTTGAATTGTTCTGTTCTATGTTCTCTCAATTGTTTAATAGATAGGCTGTGCATGCTCCTCTCTGACTAACACTTTAATTTCCTTATCATACATTTTGACCTTATCAAGGTTTCAGTGAGTTTGGTAATGTTATGAGTGTGGAATCTTTTTGTTACTGAGAAAACACGTGCTCAACAGGCCTGACCAGGCCTGATACACTTTAGATAGCTTCCCTTTGTCTTTAGCAACACGTGCTCAGTAGGCCTCACCAGGCCTAACAAACACACTTTAGCTAGGCCATAGGGCCTTTCACAAACACACTAGCAACACAAGGCTAATCTAGGCCTCCACCACGTGTAGTTAGCTACACGAGGCTAAACACATGGTCAAGTCCTTCCCACACACACACACACACACACACACACACACAAGCGCACATTAGCAACAGAGCTAATCCTTTGTTCTATTTAGATAACATTCCTTTGTTTAGCTAGCACAAGCTAGGCCATACACACACACACACCATATCATATTTGTATATATTGATTATCCATTTTTGGGGCGGCACGGTGGTGTAGTGGTTAGCGCTGTCGCCTCACAGCAAGAAGGTCCTGGGTTCGAGCCCCGGGGCCGGCGAGGGCCTTTCTGTGTGGAGTTTGCATGTTCTCCCCGTGTCCGCGTGGGTTTCCTCCGGGTGCTCCGGTTTCCCCCACAGTCCAAAGACATGCAGGTTAGGTTAACTGGTGACTCTAAATTGACCGTAGGTGTGAATGTGAGTGTGAATGGTTGTCTGTGTCTATGTGTCAGCCCTGTGATGACCTGGCGACTTGTCCAGGGTGTACCCCGCCTTTCGCCCGTAGTCAGCTGGGATAGGCTCCAGCTTGCCTGCGACCCTGTAGAAGGATAAAGCGGCTAGAGATAATGAGATGAGATTATCCATTTTTATCTTTGTTATAATAAATCCATTTATTATCAAAGCTGTGTGTATTCATCTTGTTGGTGTGAACAATATTTCTGAAGTCCCCAATCTCTCAAAGAATTCAAAAAGGTGCATATAAGTTATGTAATATAGTAAGTGATCAATAATAATTAGGAAATATACCATAATCTAGCTGTTTGGTAATTTATCCAGGATTAATGGTATGATTCACTAAATGATTCACTAAATGATTCACTGAACGATTCACTGAATGATTCACTTCAAATGAGACTGATTCTATGGTATGATTCAATTCAAATGAGTCAAAGTAAACGATTCAATGGGATTGATTCATTTTAATTATTAACCTTCAAATTTAATGAGACTGATTTAATGAGATTGATCACTTAATTTCAATAATTAACTGATTGCACCCACAGTTCTAAAGTGGCCAGCAATGAGTCCTGATCTGAATCCCATTGAACACCTGTGGAGAGATCTTAAAATTGCTGTTGGGATAAGGCACCCTTCAAATATGAGAGAACTGGAGCAATTTGCAAAAGAAGAGTGGTCCAAAATTCCAGTTGAGAGGTGTAAGAAGCTTGTTGATGGTTATAGGAAGCGACTGATTTCAGTTATTTTTTCCAAAGGGTGTGCAACCAAATATTAAGTTGAGGGTGCCAACAATTTTGTCTGACCCATTTTTTGAGTTTTGCATTAAATTATATCAATTTTGCTTTTTTTTCCTTTTTCTTTTAATCCAATGCACACAAAGGAAAAAACATGTATATAACAAAACGTGTAAATGCAATAATTTTCTGGGAGATATGCTTCATTTTCTGGAAAAAATTCTGGGGTGCCAACACTTTCGGCCATGACTGTATATCTAGAGAGTCTAAATCCATCGGTTATAACTTTTGATAGAATTTGTTTCGTCCTCAACTTCTAGATCTACTTATGTTCTGGCAAACAGAGATGCTAGGTTCTGTGAGCCCCTTGCTGCTTTTAGCAATTCTTTTGCATGTTTGTAGGCATCGCTGCTTTTCAAACAAACAGACCTTGCTTCACTGACTCGTTATCGTAATAAAACAAAATGGTCGACGGAGCAGGTCTAGGACCCCGTGCTAATACTGTGTTGTGATTGGTCAGCACGCGTTATCTTCATTGCAAGTCGGCAACACTCTTCTGCGGTGGAACATGTGCTGAGCACTTGGAAAGCTTTGGAAAATTATGAGTAGGGCGCTGGTATCTGAGGGTGTGGTGCACATTTTGGAGGGCAAGGCACGGCACCCTGGTAAACTAAACTAGCTGGAATACTGTAAATATAGCACTTCAAATCAATTCATGTAGGACAAGGGTTTGGGGTATTTTGTGCAACTCTTCGCTGATAATTTAGCAGGATGGACAGAGGGTCAGCTTATCCTAGTGATGGTACTTTTAACGAGCGCCATTGTTAAGCGTTGGTTTGATGGTAAATGACAAGTTAGGAGAGCTTAGCTGGGACCGTGCCTTTGCTCATAAGAAAAAGGCTGGCAACAATGACAGAGGAAAAAAAAAAAAGTAGTCAAAAAGTGCAAAGCTGAGTACATCTGCTTCAGTGGTGTGCCTGTCTGTCTGTCCGTCCGTCCCTGTATTGTCTGTAAACGTGTGTGAAGACTTCAGCTCCGTCGTGTTATGAATCTCTAAGTCATGCTCAGCACGAGATTGAGACACGAGTATGTTTGAACAGTTAGCCAGGTTTCTGAAGAATAAATTTCAATCTGCCTCTGATCTCTCTCAAGTAACAGGTGCTAAACAACATCAGAATGAATCCTGTACTGCTTTCTTTACATGTTTCAATCTGCGTGGAACGAGCATTCAGGGCTGCCGTCTGATCCTACGAATGGTAGCCATTTCACTATGCTTTTCATAACCTTTCTCACCTAAAAAACATTTCCAAACTAAGAGGACTTATGTCAAAAAATGATCTGGAAAAACTTAGGGCCCGTTTACACGAGGACGCTGTCGGGTAAAAACGACTAAATATTTTATCGGAAGTGCCTTTCGTCTACACGGGAACGGCGTTTCCGAGGCTGAAAAACGGAAAAAATTGAAAACGCCTTCCAGAGTGGATAAGTTAAAAACAGCCCCCATTGCATATCCGTCTAAACTACCCAATACGCGAAACTCTGCTCGGATCTGCTCACGTCAGGTACGCGTTTACGTCGTACATATGTCATATACTGTACATGCCAGCCCGGGAAGTAAGAAAGTAAGTAAAAAAGTAAGAGCATGTCTGATTACATCGATCCAACGGACCTTCAAGCTGCTCTGGCAGCTTTAATAAACGTCCAGGAATCCTTCGAACATCTATACCGAATCTGCACATATACCGTTAATGAACAGAGGCGGGTATAGTATGCTCTTACTTTTTTACTTACTTTCTTACTTACCATAGCCAGAGTAGTCAAAGTTTTCGCGGCGCAGATCAGACAAGACGGAAGACGTTGCGCATGCGTGCAGACATAGCGGAGGTCTTTCACAGCACCACCTAGCCGCCTGGCATGCACATCCAATTGAATTCCACACATTTATGCGTCACCGTATAGACGCAGATTTCCTCCTTGAAAATGGTCGTGTAGACGCGGAAAAAAGTGAGAACGAAAACAGACTTTTGTGTTTTTGTTTCAGACCGTCCCCGTGTAAAGTGGGCCTTATACATGCCTTCATCTCTAGTAGGGTTGATTACTGCAATGGCCTTTTCACAGGCCTGCCAAAAAAGACCATCAAACGACTTCAGGTGATTCAAAATGCAGCGGCTAGGGTTCTCACACGAACAAAAAGAACAGAGCACATTACTCCAATTCTAAGGTCCCTTCACTGGCTTCCAGTAAGCTACAGAATTGACTTTAAAGCATTGCTGCTGGTGTACAAATCTCTAAATGGTACAGGGCCCAATTATGGATATCTATAACTCCCGCCTCACCCGCAAAGCCATCAGGATTGCAGGTGACCCCACCCACCCATCTCACAGCCTCTTCAGCCTGCTGCCGTCGGGGAGGAGACTGCGGAGTCTCCGGGCCAAAACCAGCAGGCTCAAGAACAGTTTCTTTCACCAGGCGGTCAGGAGGCTCAACTCCCTCCCTGTTCTGCCCCCTGCCACAGATTCTGCCCGCACACCCCCCTTCAGCATCTGACATGTCATCCTCACAGTCCCCCCCCTAACACACACACACATATATATATATATATACACATACATCTCATCGTTCATTAACACACTGAACTCCGGGACCACACATCTCACTTTACCTCGCTCATTTGCACTATTCCGCACTACCTCACCTTAACAGCTGCTAGTTTGTTTATTCTGCTTATTTCATGTTTACCTGCTATACCTCAAGTGCCCTTCACTGTTTGGTTATTTGTACCAATTTGTGTGTGTGTGTGTGTGTGTGTATATATATATATATATATATATATATATATATATATATATATATATATATATATGAGTGTTTAGTCTAGTTCATATCTAGAGTGTTTTATACTGTTTATATTGTCAGTGTTTAGTCTGTCTTGTTCTTATCTAGTGTTTATACTGTTTATTTATACTGTTTATATTGTTTGAGTGTTTAGTCTAGTTCACATCTAGTGTTTTATACTGTTTATATTGTCAGTGTTTAGTCTGTCTTGTTCTTATCTAGTGTTTATACTGTTTATTTATACTGTTTATATTGTTTGAGTGTTTAGTCTAGTTCACATCTAGTGTTTTATACTGTTTATATTGTCAGTGTTTAGTCTGTCTTGTTCTTATCTAGTGTTTATACTGTTTATTTATACTGTTTATATTGTTTGAGTGTTTAGTCTAGTTCATATCTAGAGTGTTTTATACTGTTTATATTGTCAGTGTTTAGTCTGTCTTGTTCTTATCTAGTGTTTATACTGTTTATTTTTTTCTGTTTATATTGTTTGAGTGTTTAGTCTAGTTCATATCTAGTGTTTTATACTGTTTATATTGTCAGTGTTTAGTCTGTCTTGTTCTTATCTAGTGTTTATACTGTTTATTTATTCTGTTTATATTGTTTGAGTGTTTAGTCTAGTTCATATCTAGAGTGTTTTATACTGTTTATATTGTCAGTGTTTAGTCTGTCTTGTTCTTATCTAGTGTTTATACTATTTATTTATTCTGTTTATATTGTCTGAGTGTTTAGTCTGTCTTGTTCTTATCTAGTGTTTATACTGTTTATTTATTCTGTTTATATTGTTTGAGTGTTTAGTCTATCTAGTTCCTATCTAGAGTGTTTATACTGTTTATATTGTTTGTTTTTTTCAATTATTCTATTTTTATTTATTGCATTGCCAGTTTGCACCGTGGGTCAGAGAGGACTGATAGTTCATCTGTGCTGTATGTCAAGCATGTATAGCATATTTGACAATAAAGTTGACTTGACTTGACATGTTGCAGCGGCCTAACCCAATCAGATCTACCAGATCGCAGCAGCAAAATTTACTGGTAAAACCTGTTGTTAAAACAAAGTGTGGTGAAGCAACTTTTAGCTACTATGCAGTCCAGCTATGGAACCAACGCCCAGAGGACATTAAAAATGCTCCTGCTGTTGGCAGCTTCAAATCTAGACTAAAGACCAAGCTGTTCTCAGATGCTTTCTGCTAACTGATAAATATCATCTTTACATGTTTTAAACTTTACTTAACTTTTATTCTATTTTATTCTGCTGTTTTTTACTGAACTTTTACTTCATTTTATTATTTTATTTCTACTATTGTTTAATTCTTCTTATTTTTTTCTCTCTTCTTCCCCTTTTATTTTATGTAATTTTATTTTCTGTCATTTACTGTTTTGCCTTTACCTCTGTAAAGCACATTGAACTGCCACTGTGTATGAAATGCGCTATATAAATAAACTTGCCTTGCCTTTCTGAATAACTTGCTTCCTGAAAATGCCCATGTTTCGAGAATCTTCACTGCAGGTCCCATCACGGACATGTGAGTAAGTGAGTCGCAAGATTCAAGAGTTGGTATGAAATTTGAAGTTGTAATATCTTCTATTCCGGCCTTCCATCACTTTTTCCAGAATGATTCTTTCAAAGCGTGAGAAAATAATTAGCTTTCTGGGGGCGCAAGCGTGTAAAATGAAGGCTTGCTCGAGTTCTCTTGTTCAGGAAACATTCTTGCTTTACATCGCTGGATGCCATAAGCTCAAATTGTAGAGATGAAAGTGGAGCAAAGAAAAAAAAACCCTGAACTTTTGAAAGCCAAACTAAGATGGGGGGGCAACGTCCCCCAAAAATATTTTAATACCATAACACGCAAAACCCTGCATTCTAGTGCATTTTAGTACTTATTTTCACTAAAACAAGTTATAACTTTTAAACCTTTTTTTTCATGTACATTAATGATTAACATGTCAAAAATATCAAATTTAATTCCCCTAGTTAATGAGTAATTTTCAGGAGTGCATTTAGAAAACGCGGTGATTTTCCTGGCTACACAGTTCATTACTTTGAAAAAAAAAATCAGACAGTTGAAGGTAAACTCAGCAAAATCCCAAAACAGTCCTGTTAAAAAGTAAAGGTCTGTTAGAGTTTCTAAAGCTTTCAGGTTTCAATGTTGGGGACGTTGAGCCTCGTTTATCAATCTTTTAGTAGAGTTGTGCGTTTGCAGAAGCGAAAGTGAACTAAACATTTCCAATTCAGATTTATGCGAGTTGAAGCCAATTGTTTACATTAGTTCGTATTGTCTGTAAATTTAAACACACCAATGAATACCAAATTTCTCATGTAAATCAGGGGCGTAGGGTGTGTGTGTGTGTGTCACACACTGACTGGCAGCCTGAGTGCATTATGTAACAAAAAATAATTTCCATTGCTAGTTTTAGGCAGCTTAGAAACCGGCTCTTCCATTATTGCTGTTTCTTCCAAGTTTTCTTGATGATGTGTTCTAGAAACGGTACTAAAACTTAGCTTCGAAACCACAAAATGCAACTTTGATGGAAAAAAAATATATATAATAAATTGCTTACCTCTCTTCACGTCAAAAGAAGGAGGAAAGTTTCGCTTGTTTTGACATGGCGAATTATTAACACGAGGAAATACTCGTAATTCGCAACTAAGAAGGCTGCAGCTACACTGGCAGCTTAAACATGCTTTCTAGTGCGATTGTGTTGCGCTTGCGCAGAACGGTGTCAGTCCTGCGCGCCTTAGCACGTGCACCTGAAGGTGCGCCTTGGGCGTGCGCCCCGTTAACAAAGAACACCTGTCTTTAATCGATGAACTGTGTTTGGGCTGTTTAAGGACTGCGCCCATGCAAGGACGATGTGAAGTATTACACCGCGTCTAGGAACGCGAAAAATCCGAAAAATACATTTCTCCATTCGGAAAACCGGAGATTTTCAAGAGTTTTGTCAAATATCCGGATTTCCGGAAGACTTTCATCCCTGAAATTGTCAGACTGAGCAGTTTTTCTCCTAAAATCAAAACACAATCCTGTTATGAAAAGAATCCTGGATATTCCTAAGCAGGCACCACAGACTTTATTTGGATGTGACGTGAAGCCTTTCTGCTTTCAAATACAGCCTCAGGATGTAGCAATTTTTTGACACATTTTTCTGGCAGTTTCTACTTCCTTTTAAGTACATTAATAAAGGCCTCTTTTGGGACCTCGATGTTTCCGATGCGCCTCATTTTCTTCTTGCCTTCTGCTTGTTTTTTCAACAGTTTCATTTTCCGTGTGATATCACCACCATACTGTTAGGAACGGTAGAATTTATATTAGTGTCCGGGCCAGAGGAGTATACCAAGAAATAGTTCAATTAGGATAAAAAGGCAAAGAGGAGTCACTTACACATTTTGCGAGGACATTCTTTCTGTATGCTTTGATTCTGTGAGAATAAATCATGAATGCAAATGTTACAAACACTTCACTCCTATTTACAGCGCGTACCGTTTCACAAAACGAGCATCACCACTCACGTTTCCCTGGCGATGACTTTGCTCCCGATAGCTGCCTGTACAGCAATCTCAAACATCTGCCTGGGGATGGATTCCTTCAGCCTTACACACATGGCTTTCCCTGTGTTATAGGCCCGGTCTCTAAAAGCAGCAGCACAGCAAAGGCTCTAATTAAAACAAAATCAATCATGCAGCTAGTAACACAGACAATAGTTTGCAATTTAAATGAGACTGCCCTTGGATTGCGTTGAACCAAGGGCTGACCTCAAACTCGGGTATTTAGCATGCACAGCTATGTCGTGTTCACTGACACTGCTAGCCATGCAAATGCACCCTGTGAAACTAGAGCTTACTTGTGAACAATAGTGGTGAGCTCTTCCACTGGTTTCCCATTCAGCAGGAAATCAATCTTAATCAGTTCAGCTGGTTCATAGCCAGCATCCTCGTAGTCAAAGCTGGAAAGGAGAAATTGCACTGCGGTGTGAAAACGCTGAATCGGACTAAAACGACAGCTCAGTTCTCAACTCTTACAGGGCTACAAAGGAACAGCTCGTATGGGCAAGTCGAACATTACCTAGCATATCCTGATGACATGGACTTAAGCTCGTCGTAAAAGTCTACCACGATTTCATTTAGAGGGAACAGGTACTGCATCATCACTCGGTGGTCATCGATGTAAACCATGTTCTTCTGAATAGCTCTGCGGCTCTGAAAATAAGTGGCAACAACATATCAATTTTAATAAAACTTTGGTGAAATTAGAAACGTTTTATTGATTTTGGGGGAAAGTAAACTAAACAATTGTGTGTTGGAGACACACATTAACGTGTACCGTAACAGCTAATGCAGTGTTTCTCAACCACTGGGCTGTGAAGTGCCATCTAGTGGGCCGCAATTTTTTTTTTACTTGTAGTAGAGTACAATTGCTGGGTTGCATCCGACGTCACATCCATCTCATTAAGCTACAGTCACACTACAGCTCGTGATGCTTTGCGATGGGTTAAAAACGAGGCACTTTGGTGGCGATATACATGTGAGCTAAAAGTTGTGCTCACACAGCAGGTGAACACTTGACTGTTACGCCTTTGCACACTTGAGTGTGGCGCAGCTCGAGCGGCCGCACACGCTCACAGAGCACGTTGTGCGCGCTCTTGGGACTCGTCGTTATGGGAAACACCGGATACTGATTTTAGCGCAATCCGCACGCACGGATGCGGACGCTGTTTTCACAGAGGCTTTGCGAAGTATTATCATCATCACCGTCATGTTTGTTTCTAGCCATGTTTATAACACTGTTTAAATACTCTCTTTTGCTTTTGTTTGTTTTTTGTAAAAATTTGTTGTTGTAAATATCATGCCTGCTAATAAACACTCTTCCTGCACTTAGATCTGTATACCTTGCTATCTCCTTATTCCCAGATCTTTAACCCAGCCACATACAAAAAGTTGTACTCCCCCATGCTCTTCCAGGTTTTCATCTGTTTGCCCGTGTAGAACGATGTCTGCAGCACCAGGTAGTTTGAGATGTCGGGGAACTCAACGGATGGATAATTTCCAACTCATAGGAAAAATCCTTCTTTGTTAGCATGTAAGGATCTAATCCCACTGAGTGGTTTCTATATCCACTTCTTTTGAGCGTACTTCTTGGTTTTAATAACTTGCTTATTTGCTGTACACAAACATGGCAGCAAGTTCTTGTGTTAATGGACCAGACTCCACTTTTGGATCATTAATCCCTTTTGAGTGAGAATGCCCTGCATGCATGGCTTTATATTGGCTTCTGGCACATCCATACAGTTTTAAATACAATACCTACAATTAAGAACAGTTGTTTTTTATTGCATTTATTTAATTCCTGGACTCCCATCTGTAACAGGGAGTGATGTTGGATTCCGTTAATACACTTTACAATAGATTATTAGATTCTAATACAACCCCGATTCCAAAAAAGTTGGGACAAAGTACAAATTGTAAATAAAAACAGAATGCAATGATGTAGATGTTTCAAAATTCCATATTTTATTCAGAATAGAACATAGATGACATATCAAATGTTTAAATTGAGAAAATGTATCATTTAAAGAGAAAAATTAGGTGATTTTAAATTTCATGATAACAACACATCTCAAAAAAGTTGGGACAAGGCCATGTTTCCCACTGTGAGACATCCCCTTTTCTCTTTACAACAGTCTGTAAACGTCTGGGGACTGAGGAGACAAGTTGCTCAAGTTTGGGGATAGGAATGTTAACCCATTCTTGTCTAATGTAGGATTCTAGTTGCTCAACTGTCTTAGGCCTTTTTTGTCGTATCTTCCGTTTTATGATGCGCCAAATGTTTTCTATGGGTGAAAGATCTGGACTGCAGGCTGGCCAGTTCAGTACCCGGACCCTTCTTCTACGCAGCCATGATGCTGTAATTGATGCAGTATGTGGTTTGGCATTGTCATGTTGGAAAATGCAAGGTCTTCCCTGAAAGAGACGTCATCTGGATGGGAGCATATGTTGCTCTAGAACCTGGATATACCTTTCAGCATTGATGGTGTCTTTCCAGATGTGTAAGCTGCCCATGCCACATGCACTAATGCAACCCCATACCATCAGAGATGCAGGCTTCTGAACTGAGCGCTGATAACAACTTGGGTCGTCCTTCTCCTCTTTAGTCTGAATGACACGGCGTCCCTGATTTCCATAAAGAACTTCAAATTTTGATTCATATGACCACAGAACAGTTTTCCACTTTGTCACAGTCCATTTTAAATGAGCCTTGGCCCAGAGAAGACGTCTGCGCTTCTGGATCATGTTTAGATACGGCTTCTTCTTTGAACTACAGAGTTTTAGCTGGCAATGGCGGATGGCACAGTGAATTGTGTTCACAGATAATGTTCTCTGGAAATATTCCTGAGCCCATTTTGTGATTTCCAATACAGAAGCATGCCTGTATGTGATGCAGTGCTGTCTAAGGGCCCGAAGATCACGGGCGCCCAGTATGGTTTTCCGGCCTTGACCCTTATGCACAGAGATTCTTCTAGATTCTCTGAATCTTTTGATGATATTATGCACTGTAGATGATGATATGTTCAAACTCTTTGCAATTTTACACTGTCGAACTCCTTTCTGATATTGCTCCACTATTTGTCGGCGCAGAATTAGGGGGATTGGTGATCCTCTTCCCATCTTTACTTCTGAGAGCCGCTGCCACTCCAAGATGCTCTTTTTATACCCAGTCATGTTAATGACCTATTGCCAATTGACCTAATGAGTTGCAATTTGGTCCTCCAGCTGTTTCTTTTTTGTACCTTAAACTTTTCCAGCCTCTTATTGCCCCTGTCCCAACTTTTTTGAGATGTGTTGCTGTCATGAAATTTCAAAATGAGCCAATATTTGGCATGAAATTTCAAAATGTCTCACTTTCAACATTTGATATGTTGTCTATGTTCTATTGTGAATACAATATCAGTTTTTGAGATTTGTAAATTTAGGCATTCCATTTTTATTTACAATTTGTACTTTGTCCCAACTTTTTTGGAATCGGGGTTGTAGAATAGATGAGCCAAAATAATTGGGGATCTTTTTTAATGGGCCCTGACTAGTTACAAGAATGAATAAGTGGGCCTCGAAGCAGAAAAGGTTGAGAATCCCTGAGCTAATGCATAGTTAAACTGACCACTAACTTCTGATTATGTTGTTCATGTACTGAACGTGTATTTTATGTTCATCGGAAATACAGCTTTATTATTAACAAGTCCATGAACGTTCAAAGAGTGTTGAACCCGTATGTCATATAGCAGGTTTTGTCATCAACAAATCTTTATTTATTAGAACTAGAACAATAATAAAAGAGAAAGCTTGCTAGAATCTAAATGCATTTTTTTTTACCAGATTATGGCTACGTTAAAAACTGAGCTGTGTGATTTAAGATAATTATATGGCAATCATACCTGACAGAGGCTCATGATCTTCCCAGTAAAGTCGTCAGGGCTGATGATAGTTCCCATTACCATGGGCTCCTGGTATTCTGCCACACAAGACTTCTCAGGGAATTGGGCTGGGTTTACAATGGTCACCACCTCCTGCCCATATTCCTACTCAACACAATAAGACAATCCATCAATACTCCATACTCTACAATAACTAAAAACATTGCTCCGAAATATCTGAGAGTTTTTCCATTTTCTCTATGAGGATCAAAAAAATATGTATACATCTGGCCATCACAACCATGTATGCTTGTTGAATATCCCATTCCAGATTTGTTCCCCCTTTCGCAGTTTTACTACAACCTTCACTCTTCTGGGAAGGTTTTACCTTAGATTTTAGAGTGTAGCTGTGGGGATGAGGTCAGGTACTGATATTGCATGAGAAGGCCTGGCACGTACAGTACCAGTCCGAAGTTTGGACACACCTTCTAATTCAATGGTTTTTCTTTAGATTTTATTAATTAAAACACACTTCATGTCTTAAAGTAATGATGGATGTTGTTTATCTTTTCTTAGTTGAGTGGTTCGTGACATAATATGGATTACTACAATTGTGGAATAGAATCTCTAGCCGCTTTATCCTGTTCTACAGGGTCGCAGGCAAGCTGGAGCCTATCCCAGGTGACTACGGGCGAAAGGCGGGGTACACCCTGGACAAGTCGCCAGGTCATCACAGGGCTGACACCAGTGATGGGAATAACGGCGTTAGAATAAACGGCGTTACTAACGGCGTTACTTTTTTTAGTAACGAGTAATCTAACTAATTACTTTTTACATCGTTATAACGCCATTCCCGTTACTTACAATAAAATACTATGCGTTACTTTATTAAAGCTGTTCTCATCTGGCACGCTGCTCGCTCAGCCTTTCTTTACTCTGCTTTAGTGTGGGGCGGGGAGACACGAGACAACGGCACAGTAAGCCAATCAGAGTAGATTTGGACAACATATGTAGGTAGGCCACGCCTACTGCACTACTGCGCGCTCTTTCAATCGGAAGACCCAGCGATGGCGAGCGGTCAGCCCAGCACTGCGCTTTCACACTGGAAATACAGCCATTACTTTTCATTACTTGAAATAAAAGGCAAGAGTGTTTACGTGCAATGCACATTATGTCGAGGAACAAAGCGTTTGTCCTCGTCAGTGGCCAGTAATTAGTAACATAATTTTAATAACTGCAAAAATATATTACATTTGATAGATGTCTTATCTCACATTGTCCCACAAAAATATTAATATAGTGTAGATAACGTTACTAATTGGTTCTGTTAAGTGTCCATTTCAGTCATTAAACACATTTAACATTCACTTTTATTATGATTACACTAATTGAATTTGATTTTTTTTGAGGGGGAACAAAATGTAACGGAATAATTACTTTCCCTGGTAATTAGTTACTTTTATGACAAAGTAACTCCGTTACTAACTCAGTTACTTTTTGGTAAAAGTAACTAGTAACTATATTTAATTACTTTTTGAAAGTAACGTGCCCAACACTGGCTGACACATAGGCACAGACAACCATTCACACTCACATTCACACCTACGGTCAATTTAGAGTCACCAGTTAACCTAACCTGCATGTCTTTGGACTGTGGGGGAAACCGGAGCACCCGGAGGAAACCCACGCGGACACGGGGAGAACATGCAAACTCCACACAGAAAGGCCCTCGCCGGCCACGGGGCTCGAACCCGGACCTTCTTGCTGTGAGGCGACAGCGCTAACCACTACACCACTGTGCCGCCGGCTATTTACTGTATTTATTATTATTTACGGTTTGATCTCAAACACATAAAGGCAGCAAGAAATTGCACTAATTAACTTTTGACGAGGCACGCCTGTTAATTGAAAAGCATTCCAGGTGACTCCCTCATGAAGCTGGTTAAGATAATGCCGATAGTGTGCAAAGCGTCATCAAGGTAAACGGTGACTACTTTTTTTGGTTTCCATAATTATTTCCATATATGTTCCATATGTTATTTCACAGCTTGGATGTCTTCAGTGTTGTTCTACAATGTAGAAAATAGTCAAAATACAGAAAACAACTATGAATGAGGAGGGGTGTCCAAACTTTTGACTAGTACTATAGTCACCGTTTCATCCATAAGGTGTTCAGTGGGGTTGAGGTCAGGGCTCTGTACAGGCCACTCGGACTTTTCCACTGTAACATTCACAAACCATGAACCTCGCTTTGTGCAAAGGGACACTGGTCATGCTGGAACAAGTTTGGGCCAATTAGTTCTATCCATCCATCCGTAACCGCTTATCCTGTACAAGGTCGCGGGCAAGCTGGAGCCTATCCCAGCTGACTATGGGCGAGAGGCGGGGTACACCCTGGACAAGTCGCCAGGTCATCACAGGGCTGACACGTAGAGACAAACAACCATTCACACTCACACTCACACCTACGGTCAATTTAGAGCCACCGATTAACCTAACCTGCATGTCTTTGGACTGTGTGGGAAACCAGAGCACCCGGAGGAAACCCATGTGGACACGGGGAGAACATGCAAACTCCGCACAGAAAGGCCTTCACCGGCCACTGGGCTCGAACCCGGACCTTCTTGCTGTGAGGCGACAATACTAACCACTACACCACCGTGCCGCCCAATTAGTTCTAGTGAAGGTAAATTGTAACGCTACAGCATACAAAGACATTTTAAACAATTTCGTGCTCAGGACGACAGTCTGATGAAAGCAGACATATGGCTGTGATGGTCAGGTGTCCACATACTTTTGGCCATATAGTGTACGTTTATACATATAACAATTAAGTTGCCACAACCAATCACGTATCCCGTTATACCTTTATGAGTTTGGGCGAGGCCAGGACCGCCTTGTATGGCACTGTCGGAGCTGTGACGATAACAGATGCATTATACTCCTGCTCTAAACGCTGGTTAAAGACCTCCATGTGCAACAAACCCAGAAACCCCAGCCTGAGAGAACGAAAAAGATCAAAGAGTGCATCATCATCATATACCGTAATTACTGCATTTCTGCCAGAATATTTCTGTTGTGAAATAAGAGGATGGGAGGGGGGTAAATGTGAACATATTAAATCCAGACCTCCAGCCAGCCCCCAAAGCCAGACTACTGTCTCTCTGCACCGTCACGCTGGAGTCATTCAGAGTGAGCTTCTCCACGGCGCTGCGCAGAGAAGGATACTCCGACTGATCCGTAGGGTATATGCCTACCGCACATACACATTTAATTCAATTTAAACACATTATGGTTCTAAGCAACAGTTACAGTTGCAACAGCTGTTTACTCGGCGAACAAGATGCGAACACCGAGTCGACAGCAGTTATTCACTGCCACTTGTTTGGAACAGTTTGTTACAGCCTTGTTACTCAAAAAGGTTTCGATGCGCCTTACTCTGGATGTGCTGCACACACAAAATTCATGATAATTAATTCTATAAAGAGGTTTCAGATCTGTCAAGTCACTGAAGTCTTCTCTGGGTCAAGAACACATTAACAGCCTTTGTATCGGTTTTCTAAATAATTTCATGTAAACAGCTCCTCTGTCTTTTACTGGCTATATTAGTCCTTACGCACAATTTATTATTTTTTAATCTTGACTGTCTGTCTAGTCTAAAGTCCTTTCCCGCACCATATGCGCATAGGGCGGCGCCGATCTCCGTTTCTGTACTGTCCTAAATTTTAACCTGTTGTTTTTATCTTTTAATTCTCGTGTTTGTTTACGGGTATGAAAGGATTTGTATAGTTAATTTCTATTGCTGTTTACATTCTGGTATCGGTGTATTTTGTATCAGGTAGAGTAAGTGCACTGGTATATCCCTGCATAGTTCACTTTTTGCACTACCGCCATGGTACACATTCTACTGTACCGGAGCGTCCACTTGCGCTATGCATACTGCCTAGAATCTGTGATCATCTCACAACTGTTTTTTTTTTTTTTTTGTATTTGTACGTGCATGTCATATAAGCTACTGGATGCCTCGATTTCCTTCGGGATGAATAAAGTAAGTAAGTATGTATCTAGAGTGTCTTGCAAAAGTATTCATCCCCCTTGGTGTTTGTCCTGTTTTGTTGCATTACAAGCTGGAATTAAAATGGATTTTTGGAGGGTTAGCACCATTTGATTTACACAACCTGCCTACCACTTTAAAGGTGAAAATTGTTGTTTTATTGTGACACAAACAATAATTAGGATGAAAAAAACAGAAATCTGGCGTGTGCATAGGTATTTCACCCCCTTTCGTATGAAACCCCTAAATAAGAGCTGGTCCAACCAATTCACTTCATAAGTCACATCATTATTTGATTAAGATCCACTTGTGTGCAATCAAAGTGTCGCATGATCTGTCACATGATGTCTGTATAAATCAACCTGTTCTGGAAGGACCCTGACTCTGCAACACTACTGAGCAAGCAACATGTAAACCAAGGAGCCTCCAAACAGGTCAAAGTTGTGGAGAAGTATAGATCAGGGTTGGGTTATAAAAAAAATCCCACACTTTGAATATCCCAGGGAGCGCCATTAAATCCATTATAGCAAAATGGAAAGAATATGGCACCACTACAAACCTGACAAGAGTAGGCTGCCCACCAAAACTCACAGACCGGGCAAGGAAGGCATTAATCAGAGATGCAACAAAGACACAAAAGATAACACTGAAGGAGCTGCAAAGGTCCACAGTGGAGATGGGAGTATCTGTCCATAGGACCACTTTAAGCCGTATACTCCACAGAGTGGGGCTTTAGGGAAGAGTGGCCAGAAAAAAGTCATTGTTTAAGAAAACACGTTTGGAGTTTGCCCAACAGCATGTGGCAGACTCCCCAAACACATGTAAGAAGATTCTCTGGTCAAATGAGACTAAATTTGATCTTTTTGGCCGTCATGGGAAATGCCATGTGTGGCGCAAATCCAGCACCCTGAGAACACCATTCCTACAGTGAAGCATGGTGGTGGCAGCATCATGCTGTGGGGATGTTTTTCATCTGCAGGGACAGGAAAGCTGGTCAAGACTGAAGGAAAGATGGATGGCACTGAATACAGGGCAATTCTGGAGGAAAACCTGTTGGAGTCAGCCAGAGGTTTGAGACTGGGATGAAGGTTCACGTTCCAGCAGGACAATGACCCTAAACACACTGCTAAGGCTACACTGGAGTGGTTTAAAGGGAAACATTTAAATGTCTTGGAATGGCCTAATCAAAGCCCAGACCTCAATCCAATTGAGAATCTGTGGCATAACTTGAAGATTACTGTACACCAACACAACCCATCTAACTTGAAGGAGTTGGAGCAGTTTTGCCTTGAGGAATGGGCAAAAATCCCAGTGGCTAGATGTGCTCAGCTAATAGAGACATACTCCAAGAGACTTGCAGCTGTAACTGCAGCAAAAAGTGGCTCTACAAAGTATTGACTTTGGGGGGTGAATACTAGCCTGGGAAATCCCATGCTGCTTTGCACAATTGTTCCGATCTGAAAAGACAGCATGGAAACTATGGTCTAAAGGCTCTTCTGAGTTAGGGAGCCAATCAGAGAGTGGGGAGGGGTGGAAAGACGGTGACGCGTACTACTCGACAAACGGAAGCTTGTAGTTTATTTGGGACTGTTTACGGATCACATTTAACATGGCGGCGAGCGATACGAACCAAACTTTCGATCAAGCTTTGTCTTGCACAAACGGCAGTAATCGTTCGGTGCCATTGTTTTCCTATTTTTGTTTTGCCTTCTCTTTCTTTCTCTTCTTCGTCGCTCTAACTACGTCACCGGGTACAACTGCCATGATTGGCCATGGGCTATGTATACGCCAAATGATAGACATTCGAAACGTCCAATAAACGGCCGTTGACAATCGTAAACCACACCTCCCCTACGAGAAATTCAATAGGCGGATTCCAGACCATATTCACTTGTGATATGGTCTGGTGTTAACCAGACTAGGTGAATACCATGCACACTCCAGATTTCTGTTTTTTCATTTTAATTATTATTTGTGTCACAATAAAACAACAATTTGCACCTTTAAAGCAGTAGGCATGCTGTGTCAATCAAACTGTGCTAACCCTCCAAAATCCATTTTAATTCCAGCTTGTGATGCGACAAAACAGGACAAACACCAAGGGGGGTGAATACTTTTGCAAGACACTATCAATCAATGAATAAGAGGATTATCACCGTTAGTGCAGGTCTAACAATGTCTTTCAAGCAATTAGCAAAAAACCTAATCAGAATAATGCAATGTAATGCAACGATTCAGGAAAATAGTGTTACTGAACATAATTACAGAAAGCTATTGTAACCTTTACATGAAAGCTGTATACCTGCAAAGACCATGGACTTAGCAGGTTTAAAGCCAGGCAGCGCCTCCACTGGCTGCTTTTGGAGATAGAACGTGTCTCCAACCTGAGCGTCCTTCACTTCCTTCATGCCGGCTATCACATAACCCACCTGTCCTGCATAGCTGAGATCAAAAGTATGCATCAGGGCACAAAATAAATGTAGCAACCACTGTTTGTGCAAATATTAAAACATCTGGATCACAAAGTGGAACTTTATAACTTGGATTTTCTCTGTGGATTTCGTCTGGCTTTATCCACGGAGTGCGGATAATTCAGGTTCTTGCGACTAGTGTGGATCAGAGGTCATTTTGGTAATGAGAATATTTTACATTTAGAATAATACCAAACGAAATCCACTGTGGAAAAAAAGGAAAACATGTCTTGGGGATTATTATCACTTTAGCACAGAGGTGGACAGTAACGAAGTACATTTACTTGAGTACTGTACTTAAGTACACTTTCTGAGTATCTGTACTTTACTTGAGTATTAATTTTTTGGAAACTTCTGACTTTAACTTCACTACATCTGAAAGACAAATATCGTACTTTTCACTCCACTACATTTCTATCAAGGTCCTCGTTACTCGTCACTATGAAGCGGCTTTGAAAGTGGATGTTTTTTTCTTTTCTTTTCTAAAACGTGATGTTTTTTTCGCAGGTGACACCGAGACAGCCGATCAGTAATCACTAGGGTCACGTCACGTCCATAAACTGTATAAAATCAAGTTCAGTGATTTCTCAGCAGCGTTATTTAACACGATCAGTTGATGGCAGAATGGAAGGAGGCGGTTCTTCTGGGGAATAATGCACGCACTCATGGCTTTACCTAGAACCCATGTTTCAGTTTTCTGAAAGGATTAAAGATTCGTTTCATTTTAAATGTTTGCTTTGTTTACCTAAACCGAACCACATCATGGCGTTCAAAAACTTGCTGTCCAACCTGCGGAAGCATATTGAGGTATGTAAACATTTTATTCCAAGAGAAAGCTTGCAGCGAAGTTGTTTGTGCTTTTAGAGCTAGCGATAACGTTGCAATAGCGACACAGTCTGGTTAGTCAAATGACTTTCTATGGATTTGCCTGCCAAGTTGCCACAGCCTTGTCCACAGCTAACATTAACACATAGCTAGTTAACTTGGACACTGTTAGTTAGCATGTAAAAACAGAGTTACGCTAACACGAATAATGTTAACTTCAGCATAATCATGCCAAATAAACAGAATGTAGAAATCTTTCTTTTCTAGTAGCGTTAGCTCCCCAATATGATTTTGAGTTTGAAAAGAGTTTGCTAGCGTCAGGTGGAGTTTCAGCTCTACAGGTTCTACAAACTAGTCAGAAAATCCAGTCGCTGCTTCAGAGGCATTCGGTTTTGTAAGCGTTATGACAATAACACAATGCCTTGACAGAAAATGTACTTTTAATACTTAAGTACTTTTAAAAGCAAGTACTTCAGTACTTTAACTTAAGCAAGGATGCGTTATCCTAATGGGCTTCATGGGGAGCTGCCCGGGGCCTCGGAGGTAGCGAGATCGGAAAATATGAAACGATATTTTCAGAAGTTTTGATCATATTGATAACATTTTTGATGCATTTCACCACCTGTAAAGCCTCGGTCACAACCGGCCGTATGTGCTCCTACGGCCGGTCTACATGCAAAAAATGCAAGAAACGCACGGAGGGCGCGTGTGTGACGTGCTGATTTTCGAGCCGCAGACCGGCCGCAGAGGTTCTTTGTCATGTCAAACAAACTCTACGGCCATTTACGTTTTTTTCAGGTTGCAAGACAAACTTATGGCCAACGTGCGTCTTTCTCCATGAACAAAAAAAACGCAGCGATTTGGGAAACGCCAAAAATCACACGGCCAAAAAATCGTACGTCCAGTTGTGACCTAGGCTTAAGGAAGCCCACCTTGTCCCGTCGCATAAATCACCCGTCATTGTCAATATGATCACTGTCCACCATGTCTTCACACGCTACGCCAGCTTGAGTTCAATGATTTAATTAATGACTTCGCTTTCCAGAAAAGTAGGAAAGTGCCCTTGTAAGTTGACCCATGGCTGTCAAACTGAATGCGCAAAGCTGTGTGCCACTGCTGTTTGGGACATTACGTGTGTGAAAGGATGAAATGTTTCACATAGCCTAACATTTTGAGATTTATTTCTGAGAAGCAAGATATTTTTCTTTCTTTGTTATCGCTCTTTGTTTTCACAAGTTAAAAGTCGCCTGGATTCCAAAATGAAAACGAACGGTTATATACCAAATGAATGTTCTTGTTCTGAAGACTAAAGAAACTGTTGTAGGCCGAGGTTATGTTCTTGACATGTTGTTCATTGACTCACTCATTCAAAGGCTTCTTGAGGCTAAACTTTAGTTAACCAGACTTGTTAACCGTGATGTCTGATGGATTTTTTCACCATTGCTTTTTCTCGATTAAATAGGTGTTGATGGATATAAAGTTTTATCGTTCAATAGTATTTCTAATTGTGCCACTGGCATTATTTAAGTTTCTGTGTCTAGTTAGACAGGCACGTCTGAGGGGTGAATTTGCTGAGCGCAGTTGACAACAGGCGGGGCTGGGGCCTCGGGGGGGGGTGTCTGCCCAGGGCCTCGGCAAGGGTTAATGCGGCCCTGAACTTAAAGTAGTTCTAGAATTTTAGAACCCACTATTGATGAAAATGTAGTATAAGGGTATATATTCAATGTATGCAAATTAAAAAAAAAAAAATTTCCCCATCAAAGGGGTGTATTTGAGCGACAAAACCGAGCTTCTGGGAAGCATTTCCTATAAATCCCAGTCGGGAGTCACGTGACCGATGACATAGTAAATTGACCAGGATGGCAGCATCCAGTATAAACACAAGCGAAATGAGTGAATCAGACAGCGATTATTCAGACGAAATTGCGTCTGAAGACGAAAGTGAATCGTGTTCCAGTTGAGGTGAGTCGATGCACAACATTTTTTCTACTAAATCAGAGGTCTGGGCCGAAATGTGCGTCGTGATCGGCAGCAGTGATGGGAATAACGGCGTTAGAATAAACGGCGTTACTAACGGCGTTACTTTTTTTAGTAACGAGTAATCTAACTAATTACTTTTTACATCGTTATAACGCCGTTCCCGTTACTTACAATAAAATACTATGTGTTACTTTATTAAAGCTGTTCTCATCTGGCACGCTGCTCGTTCAGCCTTTCTTTACTCTGCTTTCGTGTGGGGCGGGGAGACGCGAGACAACGGCACAGTAAGCCAATCAGAGTAGATTTGGACAACATATGTAGGTAGGCCACGCCTACTGTACTACTGCGCACGCTTTCAATCGGAAGACCCAGCGATGGCGAGCGGTCAGCCCAGCACTGCGCTTTCACACTGGAAATACAGCCATTACTTTTCATTACTTGAAATAAAAGGCAAGAGTGTTTACGTGCAATGCACATTATGTCGAGGAACAAAGCATTTGTCCTCGTCAGTGGCCAGTAATTAGTAACATAATTTTAATAACTACAAAAATATATTACATTTGATAGATGTCTTATCTCACATTGTCCCACAAAAATATTAATATAGTGTAGATAACATTATTAATTGGTTCTGTTAAGTGTCCATTTCAGTCATTAAACACATTTAACATTCACTTTTATTATGATTACACTAATTGAATTTGATTTTTTTTGAGGGGGAACAAAATGTAACGGAATAATTACTTTCCCTGGTAATTAGTTACTTTTATGACAAAGTAACTCCGTTACTAACTCAGTTACTTTTTGGGAAAAGTAACTAGTAACTATAACTAATTACTTTTTGAAAGTAACGTCCCCAACACTGATCGGCAGTATATTTGGGGCGAACCGATGGCGTTCAAGCGGCCTTTCCAACAACACGGAAATGACTGCAGCTGTCAAAGTCTGCTTTGTGTGCGTTCGGAGCTTGGGGAGAAGAAAAATGCGGGCCTGAATGGGGACAGTCACGGCTGTATCGTAGAAGTGCAAAGCAGGAACTCGTCCAGGGATCGTCTAGTTCTTGTTTAGTTAAAGAACCCTTTAATTGTCCTAAAGGTTCGGGAAGCTCGTACAAAGCGCGCCTCAAGATTCTCCCATGGACTATAAAAACCACTTTTCCCTTTACACTCACCAGCATAAATATGTGCACTAGCCTTCAACTAGCACCAGTCTGCCCTCGTCCGCTTTACTTGCCGGTTCCACTCAGCGAGATCGTATCCATTATTCTTATCAGGATCAGGGAACTGATGTAGAGATACTCCGTCTTTGTTGGTTTTAGAACAGCTGTACGCGACACACTTTTTTACCATTCTTTAAATTCGTTTCTTAAGACAAGGATTTTTTAAGATGTTACCACACGGACTGGCCAGCGGGAGTAGCAGGAGTTTTCCCGGTGGGCCGGTGGTTCAGTGTGGGCTGGCGGAAGAAAAAAATAAATAAAACAGTTGCGCGCTGGCCTTTAATATGATAAGCAATGTTAACAGTTTCTTAAAGAAACTGTTAACATTGCTTATCATATTAAAGGCCAGCGCGCGACTGTGTGGTTTTTTTTTTTCCCTCCGCCGGCCCACACTGAACCACCGGCCCACCGGGAAAACTCCTGCTACTCCCGATGGCCAGTCCGAGAAAAAAAAAAAAAAAAAAAACAGTTGCGCGCTGGCCTTTAATATGATAAGCAATGTTAACAGTTTCTGAGATGTTGAGTGGTGACGTGCCTTATCAGCTGATGTTACTCTAAGGAGGCGTGAACGTCCCGCCCAATTTGACAGGTAGTTCACGCCTCCTGCTGTCAGGTACAGCAGGAGGTGTGAACTACCTGTCAAATTGGGCGGGACGTTCACGCCTCCTTAGAGTAACATCAGCTGATAAGGCACGTCACCACTCGACATCTGGTGACTGTTTTGAAGAAGGCGGAAGTTTATCGCCGAAACTGTCAAGGTAACATCTTAAAAAAATCCTTGTCTTAAGAAACGAATTTAAAGAATAGTTTCAATAGGTAGACATAATGAACTTTCACTACACACTTTTTTACCATCGTATACAGTGGAAATAATCCGTAGATCCGTGAATTGTCACTCACAGTCACAGTATGTACAGGCAGTGAGCTGTCTAGCTTGTCAATTTACTACGTCATCGGTCACGTGATCGCGGCGCGATGTTTTGCTCGTGGGCTATCGCAGAAAATCCTCTATAAAATCATTACGGATAAACATTTTTTAGTGATTTTTTTGTAATATACTACAAATATTAGTATTCATCGTTACATGCAAAGGCGATTTTCAAATTCTAGAACTACTTTAAGTAAAAATTTGACTGGACAACTTTCACTTATATCAGAGTAACATTTAACGAGTGGGATCTGTACTTTGACTTAAGTAATAAACTTGGGTACTTTGTCCACCTCTGCTTTAGTACCGGTATATTATGAATAAACAGTGTTTATTGCTCATAAGGATTTCTTACAGTCTCTCTGTAGGTTGTTCATCTGGCCTCAGAACCCCCAGTTCATTGACCTCGTACGTCTTTCCCAGGTGAGCTGAGACGATTCTGTCTCCCTTACAGACCTGTCCATTAAACAAGGCGATATTGGCTACTACTCCTCTGTAGTGGTCAAAAGTCGAGTCAAAGACCAGGGCTTTAAATGGTTCCTCTAGCTTAGCTGTGGGTCTGGAAAGAGTCAGAAAAAGCCTTCAAGGTTAAGAAAACCGATAAACATCCACAAATGCATGTTTATATGAAGATATTTCATAATGCTTAAAGGAGATACGCAGAACCTTTATTTTTAAATACATTTGTGAGTGGATAGAATCTCCATCCTTGACTCTTGTATGCTGCATAAATGGGAATTTAAAAAATATATATTTTTGAGAGTTAAAATCGACTGCAGGGCGGCACGGTGGTGTAGTGGTTAGGGCTGTCGCCTCACAGCAAGAAGGTCCGGGCTCGAGCCCCGTGGCCGGCGAGGGCCTTTCTGTGCGGAGTTTGCATGTTCTCCCCGTGTCCACATGGGTTTCCTCCGGGTGCTCCGGTTTCCCCCACAGTCCAAAGACATGCAGGTTAGGTTAACTGGCGACTCTAAATTGACCGTAGGTGTGAATGTGAGTGTGAATGGTTGTCTGTGTCTATGTGTCAGCCCTGTGATGACCTGGCGACTTGTCCAGGGTGTACCCCGCCTTTCGCCCATAGTCAGCTGGGATAGGCTCCAGCTTGCCTGCGACCCTGTAGAACAGGATAAAGCGGCTAGAGATAATGAGATGAGATGAGAAAATCGACTGCAAAGTTGGCATTCGAGCTGCCCCGCTGAGCCAGCCAGCCCTGAGTGCGTGACGTCACAGCAGGAACCGGTCTTAATGCCGAAGCCTTTGACAGCTATAGACCAAAGTCATGTAAATAAAAATTTACGGTGAAAGTAAGAAATACTGTTACCGACTTGCTCAGCTAAGACTGATTTGACTTCATTGATTGTGGGTTGACTCTCATGAAAACAGGATAGGTGTTATAACTTATGCAACATACATGTACATGCATGCATTTTCACTTTTAAACCGTAAAAGGCTAATTAAATAATCAGATGAACTGAGACAATCACATTCTGAAGCAAATTAAATAATCTTATACCGGTAACTTAAATACAAAATACAAGTTACATGCATTAATCTAAATGCAGATAAACAACGAGTGTTGTTTTTGTTGTTTTGTATCCAAATGAGAGTCACAGCTACCCGTCTGTGTTCTCGCTTCTTGAAGGCCGACCTTGTGGCCGATTGTTTCAAAACAATCTGACTTTCAGCTGTTCAGTTCTCCGTTCATTTGCTTCTTCTATGTAAGGGCGAGATATTGCTGCTGAGCCAAGCATATCCAGCGGAGAAATCAGACGGCTGGTCCACTCTTTCTCTATACTGAGTACTCCGCCATTACTGCTCAGCTCAGGCAATTACTAAAACCCAGGACGGGACGTCACCTGTTTTAGTGACAACTGCGAGGAGGTCACTGCCCACGCGATAATGTCACATCCCGTTCTGTTCCAGCCCGGGTTTTAGCAACAACCCTCGGCTCACACTCCAGGAGAACTGGTGCAACTGAACTTACTTTTCTTGTAGTTTTCTTTTCCTTTAATTGTTGGTACTGCACCCTCTTTCAATACGGGCTTATAGCCAACGCTCCTCAACAGATCAGAGGTCTCATACGAGTCTTCAGTAAAATGTACAGAGCAGAGGAGAGGCCACTTCGTAGGTGCCCAATGTGCCCATGAACTTCTTGCAAAATGCGTCCAAATCTTTGCAGTTTGAACATTCTTGGGCCATGAATGCAACATAAATCCACCTTCTGTCGTGTTGCTGCACCCGCCAGCAACACATCTACGTGGCATGGCGATAAATTAGCTCAAAACAGAAGCTCGAAGTTGCAGTCAGCTCTGTGTTTTAGTATAGTGGAAATGGCAATGAGACCGATAGACTTCCTGCGGTGATGTCACAGATGTCAAGGTCATTCACTCAGACCGCTACCTATATGAATCATTTTAATCGTAAAAATTACTATATTAAATTTATTGTTAACGCTTAAAACTATTCCTGTGCCATTCTTGAGGTCTCAAGGCATTTATAAACAAAAAGTGAGGCCATGGTTCTGCGTATCTCCTTCAAGTGTTCAAATCATGGCAATGGAGCAGTATCCTGAGCAGATCTACTGCACAGAAATATCAGCAATGACCTTCAATGTGACTTCATTAAAATGAACAAACCGAAAGTTGACATAAACGTGTCTCCTAGCTGGTTATAAACTAGAACTGTGAGTAAACTCACTATAGAATTCCCCCCGCTCGCAACAAAATGTGTCAACTGGAACGGTGTGTGAACTTAAAGAAAAAGGTACCCCCGCAACACTATGATTCAAATTCCTATTAGTCGTTCATCTCAATAATATATTGGGTCTAAATCCATTTGGTACAATTTCATGGAATGGAACACCAGCCACATCACCAGATAATGAGACATGTAAGAAAATAAGTATCTTTAAGACCTTGGTTCGGGATTATTTTTTTTCATGGACCTCTTCAGGTGAGGGCGGCACGGTGGCGTACTGGTTAGCGCTGTCGCCTCACAGCAAGAAGGTCCGGGTTCGAGCCCCGTGGCCGGCGAGGGCCTTTCTGTGTGGAATTTGCATGTTCTCCCTGTGTCCGCGTGGGTTTCCTCCGGGTGCTCTGGTTTCCCCCACAGTCCAAAGACTTGCAGGTTAGGTTAACTGGTGACTCTAAATTGACCGTAGGTGTGAATGTGAGTGTGAATGGTTGTCTGTGTCTATGTGTCAGCCCTGTGATGACCTGGCGACTTGTCCAGGGTGTACCCCGCCTTTCGCCCGTAGTCAGCTGGGATAGGCTCCAGCTTGCCTGCGACCCTGTAGGACAGGATAAAGCGGCTAGAGATAATGAGATGAGATGAGATCTTCAGGTGGTACACTGCAACTGTGTAAAATTTCATGAAACCGTTTAGGAGGAGTGGTGCTTACAAGACACATGGACAGACGGACAGACAGGGTGATTCCTATATTACCCCCCCAAACTTTGTTTCCAGGGAGTATAATAAGATTTCTGAACAAACTATGATTTGAAATGTACTCAACATTTTTGCTTTTAAATAAATAAATAAAAACACAACCCCACCACATACGCAAAATACTCCAAATATCCAAGTAGAAATTTGAATGAAAAAGATTCAAAAGAATTTGATGAAAACTCACGGAGGTATTCTCTTCACTACCTCTTGAAGAACTCGCTCCACATTTGTGCCTAGTTTTGCAGAAATCTAAAAGACAAGGATTTCGAAAAGCATGAGGCTAAACATGGTTGTGAGGATAAAAATGCACTCGGAGCACAACGTTATTTCTCAGCTCGTGACTTGTGCTCACCCTGATACACTCCTCACTTGGAATATCAAACATCTTCTCGATTTGCTTTTCCACTCGGTCAGGATCTGCATTTTTTAAATCAATCTAATTACAAAAGAAAAGAATTCGATCACACAAACTTACACCATTGACAGGGAAATATTCTGTCAAAAGTATGCGCTTACCTTATTTATAACTGGTATGATGGTTAATTGAGCTTCAAACGCCAGGTAGAAGTTTGCCACCGTTTGTGCCTGTATTCCCTTTAATAGTGACAAACAGAAAGAAACATATCACAATAAATAACATTTGTTTATTGAAATGCAAATATAAATAAAAGATAAATCCCTTTTACTTCACTGTCAGAGCCTTATGCTATCACCGTAATTATTTGAAAAAGATGTTATGGTAGATTTCCTCACTGTACAGAGCAAGGATATTTAACTAACAAAAAAAAAAAACAAAACACTAGAACAAAACCCCGTCTTTACAAAAGTCCAGATAAGCAACTCAACTGACTGAATGCTGACAAGTTACCTGTTAAATGCTTATTGAGTACCCATTAATTATTAGTTCATGGCTATAAACAAGACATCAATTCAACGTAGTTCACTATCACTTTTGACTCCTGCCATAAATATGTGGACACTTGATCATCAAATGCGTATGTGGGCCTTCTCCCAAACTGTCGCCATGAAGTTCAAAGGACACAATTGTATAGAATGTCTTTGCATGCTGTAGCTTTACAGCTTTCCAGGAGCTTTAGAGCTTTGCTGGAATGTGGGCTAAGCCCAGACATGTTTCATCACGACAATGCCCTTGTGCACAAAGCAAGGCCCAAGACATATTCAGGGCTTGATGTTCATGGCAGTCCAACTGTCCGGGACAACGAAACATTTGGTCTGGACAAGCCAAATCCGCATCTGCCTGTCCAATGGGACAAGTTGAATATTTGTTAAAAAAACAAACCCACCATTATCATCATAATTATTCAAGAGTTACATCAGTAAAGTTCCAACAAGACTAGTTCCATCACTTCAATCCGGTGCGTTTATGAAATTCTGGGGAAGCCAAGTACAGCAGGTGCGTGTGTAAAAATAACCACGTTGTAATAACTAATTCTAGATTATTAGACTTTGAATTCATCTGGCGACCTCAAAAAAATATATCTAACTGTGGTGAATCTTTATTTCATTCGGACATTCGTTGTATTTTGCTTTTGTATGGTTCACATTAACGATCACAAATGTCGCAAAATATTTCATGGGAATTTTAAGACGGCGCAGAACTCACTCACGGTTTTTCTTCATTCACAACGTGATTCTGTCACCCTCATCGTGTCCAACTTGCTTTCTTTCAGTTTCATTTTGTCAAAAGAAAGTGAAAAAGATGTCAATCCCAACTCTTAAACTTGCATAACAGGTAATGGGTTATAACAACACATGCATCATAATGGGGCTTTGAATTGTTTTTGTTTATTGTGACAGTTAAAGTTTGAATTTTATTGAAAAATTATAAATCATTAAAGCATAATAATTATCATAACTATACCTGCTTTTTGATAAACTTTGTTAACCGCTTTCCTGTCACTGAACTAGTAAATACATACACTACCATTCAAAAGTTTGGGGTCACTTTGAAATGTCCTTATTTCTGAAAGAAAAGCACTGTTCTTTTCAACGAAGATCACTTTAAACTAATCAGAAATCCACTCTATACATTGCTAATGTGGTAAATGACTATTCTAGCTGCAAATGTCTGGTTTTTGGTGCAATATCTCCATAGGTGTATAGAGGCCCATTTCCAGCAACTATCACTCCAGTGTTCTAATGGTACAATGTGTTTGCTCATTGCCTCAGAAGGCTAATGGAGGATTAGAAAACCCTTGTACAATCATGTTAGCACAGCTGAAAACAGTTTAGCTCTTTAGAGAAGCTATAAAACTGACCTTCTTTTGAGCAGATTGAGTTTCTGGAGCATCACATTTGTGGGGTCGACTAAATGCTCAAAATGGCCAGAAAAATGTCTTGACTATATTTTCTATTCATTTTACAACTTATGGTGGTAAATAAAAGTGTGACTTTTCATGGAAAACACAAAATTGTCTGGGTGACCCCAAACTTTTGAACGGTAGTGTAGTAATAAAAAAGGTTATGGTCAGGACAAGTGAAAAATCTTGCTGCTTGTCTAACCGGAAGAAGAAGAAGAAAAAAGTTAACGTCGAGAACTGATAGTTTTCCAAATTTGGAGTGGAGAACTCATGTGGCCTGCACCTCAATCCCACTGAACACGTTCAGGATGAAGTGGAACTCCGGCTGTGTGCAAACCTTGTGGAAAACCGTCCCAAAAGAGCGAAGGCTGTGACAGCAACAAAGGGGGAACCAACTTTGGAACTGGATGTTCAATAAGGGGGACGTCATGGCCTAATGGCTAGAGAAGCAGGACCAAAAGGTCACTAGTTCAATTCCCTGGACCAGCAGGAATGTGCTGAAGTGCCCTTGAGCAAGGCCCCTAACCCCCAACTGCTCTCCAGGCTGCTCTGGGTATGTTGTACAACCCCGATTCCAAAAAAGTTGGGACAAAGTACAAATTGTAAATAAAAATGGAATGCAGTAATTTACAAATCTCAAAAACTGATATTGTATTCACAATAGAACATAGACAACATATCAAATGTTGAAAATGAGACATTTTGAAATTTCATGCCAAATATTGGCTCATTTGAAATTTCATGACAGCAACACATCTCAAAAAAGTTGGGACGGGGCAATAAGAGGCTAGAAAAGTTAAAGGTACAAAAAAGGAACAGCTGGAGGACCAAATTGCAACTCATTAGGTCAATTGGCAATAGGTCATTAACATGACTGGGTATAAAAAGAGCATCTTGGAGTGGCAGCGGCTCTCAGAAGTAAAGATGGGAAGAGGATCACCAATCCCCCTAATTCTGCACCGACAAATAGTGGAGCAATATCAGAAAGGAGTTCGACAGTGTAAAATTGCAAAGAGTTTGAACAGATCATCATCTACAGTGCATAATATCATCAAAAGATTCAGAGAATCTGGAATAATCTCTGTGCGTAAGGGTCAAGGCCGGAAAACCATATTGGGTGCCCGTGATCTTCGGGCCCTTAGACGGTACTGCATCACATACAGGCATGCTTCTGTATTGGAAATCACAAAATGGGCTCAGGAATATTTCCAGAGAACATTATCTGTGAACACAATTCACCGTGCCATCCGCCGTTGCCAGCTAAAACTCTATAGTTCAAAGAAGAACCCGTATCTAAACATGATCCAGAAGCGCAGACGTCTTCTCTGGGCCAAGGCTCATTTAAAATGGACTGTGGCAAAGTGGAAAACTGTTCTGTGGTCAGACGAATCAAAATTTGAAGTTCTCTATGGAAATCAGGGACGCCGTGTCATTCAGACTAAAGAGGAGAAGGACCACCCAAGTTGTTATCAGCGCTCAGTTCAGAAGCCTGCATCTCTGATGGTATGGGGTTGCATTAGTGCGTGTGGCATGGGCAGCTTACACATCTGGAAAGACACCATCAATGCTGAAAGGTATATCAAGGTTCTAGAGCAACATATGCTCCCATCCAGACGACGTCTCTTTCAGGGAAGACCTTGCATTTTCCAACATGACAATGCCAAACCACATACTGCATCAATTACAGCATCATGGCTGCGTAGAAGAAGGGTCCGGGTACTGAACTGGCCAGCCTGCAGTCCAGATCTTTCACCCATAGAAAACATTTGGCGCATCATAAAACGGAAGATACGACAAAAAAGACCTAAGACAGTTGAGCAACTAGAATCCTACATTAGACAAGAATGGGTTAACATTCCTATCCCTAAACTTGAGCAACTTGTCTCCTCAGTCCCCAGACGTGTACAGACTGTTGTAAAGAGAAAAGGGGATGTCTCACAGTGGTAAACATGGCCTTGTCCCAACTTTTTTGAGATGTGTTGTTGTCATGAAATTTAAAGTCACCTAATTTTTCTCTTTAAATGATACATTTTCTCAGTTTAAACATTTGATACGTCATCTATGTTCTATTCTGAATAAAATATGGAATTTTAAAACTTCCACATCATTGCATTCCGTTTTTATTTACAATTTGTACTTTGTCCCAACTTTTTTGGAATCGGGGTTGTACGTCGCTCTGGATAAGAGCGTCTGCTAAATGCCATTAATGTAACGTAACAAGCACATACAGGCGTGATGGTCAGGTGTCCACATACTTGATTTCTGATTTAATGTCACACTTTCCCTGGAGTTCCTCTGGTCTGATGAGCTGCCTTCAGCTAAATTATTTACATAAATACATGTGACTGCATAAGACACAATAAAGGACCTGCTATCCAACCCATGCTGGTTTATATTTAAAAATCTGCAGTCACTGCCATTTTTCTCTGCGACAATATTTTTCTCTGCATCGTGACTACAGTCTGCCAGCTGACGACTCCTGGGATAGAAAATGTAGCGATGCACACTTTTTATTCTCTTAAAAGAACTGTTCCAGCTAAAACACTAAAGCGTTTATGGAAGAAAGTTAGCTGCAGTTTGCCTCCTTGGTGCACGGTACCTCATTTGCATCTACTATGAGCAGAACCCCTTGGCAGGCTGATATGGAGCGCGACACCTCATAGCTGAAGTCAACATGACCCTGAGCACACATGGGGGGGTGGGAGGAAAAAAAAAAAGACCAAATTATCAAATCTAGACATTTTTAAAGCATATGCAGCAGAAGTTCAAGAAATTCCTTGGAGCACACTCAAACAGTCATTAATTCAGCATATACAGTATAACCTAATAAAATTCTCTCCAGTATACGACTGCTGTGGATTGCGAGTTGTTTTATGCTGACCGGTGTGTCGATGAGATTGAGTAGATAAGTCTGTCCCTCATGCTGATAGAACAGAGAGGCAGTCTGAGCCTTTACTGTGATTCCTCTCTCTCTCTCCACCTGCAGTTTGTCCAGCACCTGCTTATTCCGCTCTGTCTTTGCAATGGCACCTGCACAAAATATGAAGGATTTTAAGGCAACGTGTTCAGTAGTTTGTCCACTTACAAGTATATCCAGAGCCACTGAGGTGACAGGGTGGTTATTAATTAAGATGTGGCAACAATTTAATACACTGAGAGCACAAGTCAAGTTTTTCAAGCTGTATTTTGCGTCCACAAAAGTGTTACGATGCGGCAACTACTGTATTTTAAAACGAGTAAAACACAGAGAAATGAATCAAATGACACCATTGTGAGCACGAGATGACCGATAATATATCACACCTTAAAGTGCATATCACGGGTAAATTCAGGAGCAAGATCAATGTAATTCTCCTATTTTATATTAAACTTTGGTCAAATATCTGTCACATTCTGCATTCTCTGCAATTTTTTTACCTTGCGCAATACCAGAAAAATTCAGTTGAAATCAAGCCATTTGAGGTGAATTCATCCGCCTCTGAAAAAACTTGGCATTTGGATTTCCCAGGAGACACTGATTTTCGTGATGTCACATGCGGGACGCCTCCCTCTGAATCCTACGTCAGCGCTGGTTTGTTTATGAGAAAACGACCTGGTGGTTTTCTGCAAATTTCTTCAACGTTATCGCGTAATTATTAAAATGGTTAACAGATGTATCGTAGGAGGCTGTAGCGACACCAATCATGATGGGATTAGTACTCACTGTTTTCCAAAAGACCGGACAATGAGAGAGAAAGGGGAGCGCTTGGTCTACACAGGCTGTGCACTGAAACCGTGCAAAGCTCTCGCAGCCTGCTGGCGCTTCCGCAGGTAACGTCACGAATCTGGCTCCAGACTCCCTTGGGATTTTTCCAGATACGTTTTGTTATTTTATTTTTTTCTGCTGTAGACAGATGGCCTTGTGCAAAATTACCCTTTTGGATGAGTGTGTAAAGGGACATACTTTCATATAAAAAAACCCACGAAATTGGTCCAGAATATGCACTTTAATCTTGGAATGATGCATAATGGCATACTGGAGTTGCTTATCACATAGACATAACAGTAGCCTGCCTCAAGATAACTAAATTCTCAAAGCAAAAAATATTGTTATAATATTGCACGTTGTCAAGACAACACGACATCACACATCGGGGCTCATGCGAAGATCCAATGACAAAACGTTTCTGCTGCCCATGTGCACAATCATTTTTTTGTTCGCTGGGAAGCAGAGATGATGAGGCTATTCCAGTGCTACTCCTAGGATTAGCTATGCTATAATTAACAGGGATCCCAGCAGTAATTGAAAAAAATAGAGGAATGTAAGAAACTACCAGCAGGGGTCAAGGGGGCTGCAAGCCCCCTGAAGCTGTTGAGATTTTAACATTTAAAGATGCTATAGAACATATTTTTTTAAATAGATTTAACATAGAAAAGCAACAGAATTTAACAATGTGTATCTATTTGATGCCATATTTTGTAATCAATGACATAAGTGGCAAAAAAAAAATTTGTTATTTATAAAAATTAGATGAAAATGTAGCTTTGAAGAATACTTCTTCTAACCCGGACACTGTTCTGCTATCTCTTTTATGGACGATATCTTTTTTCCACGACATATTCAGGGCTGTGAAATTGTAAATAAGAAATCCAAGGAAAAGGGGGGTCTGGGGGGCACAGCCCCCCGGCATAAGCCGGGGGTCACCAAGCCATTTTAGGTGTTATATGGTGTATTCTGAGCATTTCCTGCAAGTAAAAAATTGATCTCAACAAGTAAATATTTGACTAGTCTTGGTCTTCATTTTGCCATATAAAATACCTATCAACAGTTCTCTCTTTTAAAATGAAAGATCCATGTAAAATACCTTGAAATATCAAATCAAATCAAATCAAGTTTATTTGTACAGCGCTTTTAACAATAAACATTGTCGCAAAGCAGCTTTACAGAATTTGAACGACTTAAAACATGAGCTAATTTTATCCCTAATCTATCCCCAATGAGCAAGCCTGTGGCGACGGTGGCAAGGAAAAACTCCCTCAGACGACATGAGGAAGAAACCTCGAGAGGAACCAGACTCAAAAGGGAACCCATCCTCATTTGGGCAACAACAGACAGCCTGACTATAATATTAACAGTTTTAACAGGTATAACCCTCAACTGTCCTCATGGGGCCGTCCTTCACAGGAGTGGGGCGATAAAACTCCGACCAGACACAGGGCACCAGGATGGATCAAGCAGGTCCGAGGGGCAGAAGAGGCCAGCATCTCAATCCCAGGATCAATATGTAACTCAGAGGGACAGATGGGGGGGCGGGGGGGAGAGAAAGAAAACACGTTGTTAGGTATGCCCTAAAAATGACAAGTATTAAATCTGTGTGGTAGGCTCGCAGAGACGAGAGTCTTTACATCAGGCATGACGCACAATGGCATGTTAATATGGTAAAAAATATATCATGACCTGCTCTGGCTGGATGCTTGATTGGGTGATGGGAGCACACTCCTCAGCAATGATGAGATGCAGATGGGACCGTTAGGCCTGGCCAAGACAATTCAGTTACATTTAACCGGGTCTGGGACATGCGACAGAATGTCTGACGGCCGATTCCCTGCAGGCTACGATAGCCAGTCGAGGTCCCCACCGTCTCCACCAAAAGATTTCCTGTTGACTCCATGTAACTCAGAGGGACAGATTTGGGGTGGGGGGGGGGGAAGAGAAAGAAAACACAGGTGGTTAGGTATGCCCAATGTCACCTGAATAAGTAGGAACAGTATACATATTGCACCGAGTACAAGCAGGGACTCCGGCAACTAACTATGACAGCATAACTAAAAGGAGAGAGCCAGAAGGTAACACAGGCATGAGGGAGCCCCGGGACATAAAGCAGCCAGCCACTGCACCGTCAACAAACTCGAGTGAGCAAGCGAGTGGGGACTGACAGCATCCATACATCCCAGTTTACCAAAACACTCTATGTCTGAGGACCCTCCAGATCTACACCTTTACCTCATAAACACCATTAACAAAAGGCTTGACTAAACAGATATGTTTTCAGCCTAGACTTAAATGCTGAGACTGTGTCTGATTCCCGAACATTACTTGGAAGGCTGTTCCATAACAGTGGGGCTTTGTAAGAAAAGGTTCTGCCCCCTGATGTAGCCTTCACTATACGAGGTACCAGCAGATAGCCTGCACCTTTTGATCTAAGTAGGCGTGGCGGGTCATAGAAATATCTAATAAGTGCCTATGTATTTTATCTCTTAATCAAAATAAAAGTAAAAAAAATGTGTAAATAACAATTTAAAGAAATGTTAATAAAAGAAATCTTTGATAGGCCTTTCAAAATGACTTTGTGAAAAATCATCTCATCATCTCTAGCCACTTTATCCTGTTCTACAGGGTCGCAGGCGAGCTGGAGCCTATCCCAGCTGACTACGGGCGAAAGGCGGGGTACACCCTGGACAAGTCACCAGGTCATCACAGGGCTGACACATAGACACAGACAACCATTCACACTCACATTCACACCTACGGTCAATTTAGAGTCACCAGTTAACCTAACCTGCATGTCTTTGGACTGTGGGGGAAGCCGGAGCACCCGGAGGAAACCCACGCGGACACGGGGAGAACATGTAAACTCCACACAGAAAAGCCCTCGCCGGCCACGGGGCTCGAACCCAGAACCTTCTTGCTGTGAGGCGACAGCGCTAACCACTACACCACCGTGCCGCCCTGTGAAAAATCATGCTCAATATTTAAGTGAGAGATACCTGTTGTCTTCCAAATTACACTTAATTCTTGTATTATGTCCTGGCTTTTTCCAAGAATCTGTCACAATGTCTCTTGTCTACAGAGCAAAAGTTTAAAAAAACTAATGTTTCTTATCTAATATATTATTTACATCTTTTCTTTTACTTCTGGCTCCTTCTATTCCTCTTTGCATCACTCCCAGCTATTTCTTTCAATTCATCTTTCAGTAAGGCTATTAGTTATTAGTTCTATAGTATTTGCATTCCTCTATTAAAGCTATTTACAAAATGCTCATAGTCTGTCAAACAGCATCTAATGAAAGTCTTTTAATTTTCTTTTCTTTAACACCATCTCTTTCAGTTTTGCAAACTTGTTCTTTTTCATCTTTTCCTTCAGTCTGTCTGTGTTCTTTTCTAGCCCTCTTTGCATCTCTCTCAAACACCTCCTTAGCTTTCCTTTTTGATGGCATCTTAACTATGTCTGATCTTGCACCCTGTAAGTACAAAATCCACATACGCGGTGCCAGGTCACGCAATAGCTATTTTTTTTTTAGCTCTGTCATGCACTGAGTCGCAGTCAAGACATGTTCCACGCTCAGCTGGCATAAAACTCCGCGAGTCTGGCTGTATTGAGCCGCCGGTCTCGTGCAAGGCGATTAAAACCGACTAGACCCCCCCAATGATTTTTAATGCAAAAATAGACGTTTTGTGAAGATGATATTTTTCGCGACAGAATCCGCGGAATTCCGCGAATATTTCACAGCCCTGCATATTGAATTAAGTTCAACGCATTAGAAACAAAAGCACGAACGGAGTTAAAACACGTTTTCTAGCAAATGGGCGCAGCCATATTGTTTTCTCGTTCTATCGCGTACAGTCTCGCGGTATTTACATCAATTTAACTTCCAAGTGTTCCCAAATGTCAACGAGAACAAACGAAGCTGACAAAAACATCGCTAAACAAGCAAACTAAATCAGAACATATTCTGCTGGTCATTTTACTTAAACATATTTTTAACGGATATACAAGAGATTTAAAAAAACAAAAAAACAAAACACCACCACTTTGGCTAGAAAAATAACGGAATTCCGCTAAATAGCAGACGTCTGGGATCCCTGTAATTAAACACTAAATAAATAAACTGAAAACTGAAACCGAAGACGCGCTGAAAACCCGAAAGGCTAACAAAACTTCATTAGATATTCTTTATGCATATTTACAAGAGAAAAACATACCAATGGACATCGAAAAACTGGAAAAGACACACATCGGAGATGTAAAACGTCCGTGCTAGCGAGCGACTGTAATAATTTGTAAATAAACATGGCCGTGAGGTTTGCTTCATTAAAAGTGGAAGATTTTGAAAGAATTTTTGGCTGCCAGGTCACTCCGTTGTGTGTAGTTGTCTGCTGATTTTAAAAGTAACTACACAGGAAATTACACAGGAAAATGAATACTTCAGTCTGAGTGAAAAATGCTGTGGCAAGTGTGCGTGGAAGAAGAGTCTTGGGACAGAAATCTTAGTTTCTCGGTCGTTAGCTTGTGCTACTGATGAATGCTACAGCGACTGGAAGGTGACTTCACTGCCGCGCTAACAGCGCCAACTTGCAGGTAAGCTAGCGTTGGCCTTCAAGAATGCTGATATGAAGAGAGTGTGTATGTATAATTATAATAATAATGGCTGGCTTTTATTCATGGTATATCAGATATATTCCATTCAGCGAGCATGATCGTGAACTCATCTTTGACTCCTTCAATATCATGCTAGCTGAATGGAATATATCTGATATACCAGGAAAAAAAGCTGGCCACTATTATTTAAATATGTCACAGTTGCTGTTTTCAATGTCTTGGATGTGGTTCAGATGAAAATACAAGTGGCGTATTTCCCAGTAAAACACTCCTATCCGTATAATATTTAACAGTTATTCCATGAAATCGAGTCGTACATGAGCTGATAGCCGATGAGGCATGTAGCACTGAGTTGGCTATAAGCCATGTACAGTTAGGTCCATATATATTTGGACACTGACACAAATTTTGTTTTTTTACCTGTTTACTGAAACATATTCAAGTTATAGTTATATAACGGACATGGACATAAAGTCCAGACTTTCAGCTTTCATTTGAGGGTATCCACATTACAATTGGATGAAGGGTTTAGGAGTTTCAGCTCCTTAACATGTGCCACCCCGTTTTTAAAGGGACCAAAAGTAATTGGACAATTGACTCAAAGGCTATTTCATGGGCAGGTGTGGGCAATTCCTTCGTTATGTCATTCTCAATTAAGCAGATAAAAGGCCTGGAGTTGATTTGAGGTGTGGTGCTTGCATTTGGAAGATTTTGCTGTGAAGAAAACATGCGGTCAAAGGAGCTCTCCATGCAGGTGAAACAAGCCATCCTTAAGCTGCGAAAACAGAAAAAACCCATCCGAGAAATTGCTACAATATTAGGAGTGGCAAAATCTACAGTTTGGTACATCCTGAGAAAGAAAGCAAGCACTGGTGAACTCGTCAATGCAAAAAGACCTGGACGCCCACAGAAGACAACAGTGGTGGATGATCGCAGAATAATTTCCATGGTGAAGAGAAACCCCTTCACAACAGCCAACCAAGTGAACAACACTCTCCAGGAGGTAGGCGTATCAATATCCAAATCTACCATAAAGAAAAGACTATGAAAATAAATACAGAGGGTTCACTGCACAGTGCAAGCCACTCATAAGCCTCAAGAATAAAAAGGCTAGATTGGACTTTGCTAAAAAACATCTGAAAAAGCCAGCACAGTTCTGGAAGAACATTCTTTGGACAGATGAAACCAAGATCAACCTCTACCAGAATGATGGCAAGAAAAAAGTATGGCGAAGGCGTGGTACAGCTCATGATCCAAAGCATACCACATCATCTGTAAAACACGGTGGAGGCAGTGTGATGGCTTCTGCCAGTGGCACTGGGTCACTAGTGTTTATTGATGATGTGACACAGGACAGAAGCAGCCGGATGAATTCTGAGGTATTCAGAGACGTACTGTGTGCTCAAATCCAGCCAAATGCAGCCAAACTGATTGGTCGGCATTTCATAATACAGAGGGACAATGACCCAAAACATAAAGCCAAAGCAACCCAGGAGTTTATTAAAGCAAAGAAGTGGAATATTCTTGAATGGCCAAGCCAGTCACCTGATCTCAACCCAATTGAGCATGCATTTCACTTGTTAAAGACTAAACTTCAGACAGAAAGGCCCACAAACAAACAGCAACTGAAAACCGCTGCAGTAAAGGCCTGGCAGAGCATTAAAAAGGAGGAAACACAGCGTCTGGTGATGTCCATGAGTTCAAGACTTCAGGCAGTCATTGCCAACAAAGGGTTTTCAACCAGGTATTAGAAATGAACATTTTATTTACAATTATTTAATTGTCCAATTACTTTTGAGCCCCTGAAATGAAGGGATTGTGTTTAAAAAATGCTTTAGTTCCTCACATTTTTATGCAATCATTTTGTTCAACCCACTGAATTAAAGCTGAAAGTCTGAACTTCAACTGCATCTGAATTGTTTTGTTCAAAATTCATTGTGGTAATGTACAGAACCAAAATTCGAAAAATGTTGTTTCTGTCCAAATATTTAAGGGCCTAACTGTATGACAAGACTGAGTGGAATAACTGTTTTATTCTATCCACATTCACCGGATTTTGAGAAACGGAGCATTTTTATTTTTAGCAAATTCAATAAATAAAAACTTTATACAAAACAACCGAGAAAATCATTTCCGCTTAGAATGTAAATTAAACTGGTGAAACGACAGTAGCAATTTGTGAAAAATGCTATAATAATAATTATTGAAAATTAAAAAAAAAAATTCTTACCAGCAAATACTTTTATTCCGTGTTTTGTTGCTTTTTTTTTTTTTTTACTAGAGTTTTTATTTCATCCTCGGTTGGTTCAGCAACACGTGCTACTATTTTGTTTTTCTCTACTCACGGTATACAAGCTGATAGCCTAGTAGTAGAGAAGCCAATAAGAGCACGCATCCCCCATAACCCGGTATGTAACAGAATGGGATGGAACAGTAACGTCACGTATTTTAATGTGGTGTCACGTATCTTCTTATATTTGCCTTCCGGGTTTTTATATGCTGTTCTGTCCCATGTATAACAAATGTTCCGTCCTGCAATACCGTTTTTGTGACATTTATTTACATAATGTATAATCTTACCTTTTTTGTTCCAGTTTCACAGAGACATCCGTCACATCCACCGTTTTATTAATCGGTACTTACATTAGTCATCCCGCCTTTATAGATGAACCCGTCACGTCACGTACGATAAATAAACTTAGAACAAAAACAAAATATATTTAGTTGTTTTACTGTCAAAACATATAACTTTACTATTTACTCATCTATTTTACAATTTCTTGCCTCTTCCTCTACCTTCTCGTTTCTTCAGCTGACATTGTATACATTTCATGTTCTTATCTTTTTTGATCCGTGCTTCTGTTTTATGACCCACGTTTTCACAATCAGTGTGAAACTACATTTTACATTCATCTTTCATCTCATCTCATTATCTCTAGCTGCTTTATCCTGTTCTACAGGGTCGCAGGCAAGCTGGAGCCTATCCCAGCTGACTACGGGCGAAAGGCGGGGTACACCCTGGACAAGTCGCCAGGTCATCGCAGGGCATTTTACATTCATTGCACATAAAATACAAATCTGAATCTTCTAGTAACTTACAACTACAGTAAAGCCTTTCTACATGACTGGTTCTATAACAGTTTTCTCAACAATTTTATGTGGGAACATGGTAAAGAGTTTGTTTTGCATACAAGTACAGTGAGGCAAAAATGTATTTAGTCAGTCACCAATTGTGCAAGTTATCCCACTTAAAAAGATGAGAGAGGCCTGTAATTTTCATCATAGGTACACTTCAACTATGAGAGACAGAATGAGAAAAAAAAATCCAGAAAATCACATTGTTTGATTTTTAAAGAACTTATTTGCAAATTATGGTGGACAATAAGTATTTGGTCAATAACAAAAGTTCATCTCAAAACTTTGTCATATACCCTTTGTTAGCAATGACAGAGGTCAAATGTTTTCTGTAAGTCTTCACAAGGTTTTCACACACTGCTGCTGGTATTTTGGCCCATTCCTCCATGCAGATCTCCTCTAGAGCAGTGATGTTTTGGGGCTGTCGCTGGGCAACACGGACTTTCAACTCCCTCCAAAGATTTTCTATGGGGTTGAGATCTGGAGACTGGCTAGGCCACTCCAGGACCTTGAAATGCTTCTTACGAAGCCACTCCTTCGTTGCCCGGGTGGTGTGTTTGGGATCATTGTCATGCTGAAAGACCCAGCCACGTTTCATCTTCAATGCCCTTGCTGATGGAAGGAGGTTTTCACTCAAAATCTCACGATACATGGCCCCATTCATTCTTTCCTTTACACGGATCAGTCGTCCTGGTCCCTTTGCAGAAAAACAGCCCCAAAGCATGATGTTTCCACCCCCATGCTTCACAGTAGGTATGGTGTTCTTTGGATGCAACTCAGCATTCTTTCTCCTCCAAACGCGACAAGTTGAGTTTTTACCAAAAAGTTCTATTTTGGTTTCATCTGACCATATGACATTCTCCCAATCCTCTTCTGGATCATCCAAATGCTCTCTAGCAAACTTCAGACGGGCCTGAACATGTACTGGCTTAAGCAGGGGGACACGTCTGGCACTGCAGGATTTGAGTCCCTGGCGGCGTAGTGTGTTACTGATGGTAGCCTTTGTTACTTTGGTCCCAGCTCTCTGCAGGTCATTCACTAGGTCCCCCTGTGTGGTTCTGGGATTTTTGCTCACCATTCTTGTGATCATTTTGACCCCACGGGGTGAGATCTTGCGTGGAGCCCCAGATCGAGGGAGATTATCAGTGGTCTTGTATGTCTTCCATTTTCTAATAATTGCTCCCACAGTTGATTTCTTCACACCAAGCTGCTTCCCTATTGCAGATTCAGTCTTCCCAGCCTGGTGCAGGTCTACAATTTTGTTTCTGGTGTCCTTTGACAGCTCTTTGGTCTTGGCCATAGTGGAGTTTGGAGTGTGACTGTTTGAGGTTGTGGACAGGTGTCTTTTATACTGATAACGAGTTCAAACAGGTGCCATTAATACAGGTAACGAGTGGAGGACAGAGGAGCCTTTTAAAGAAGTTGTTACAGGTCTGTGAGAGCCAGAAATCTTGCTTGTTTGTAGGTGACCAAATACTTATTTTACCGAGGAATTTACCAATTAATTCATTAAAAATCCTACAGTGTGATTTCCTGGATTCTTTCCCCCCATTCTGTCTCTCATAGTTGAAGTGTACCTATGATGAAAATTACAGGCCTCTCTCATCTTTTTAAGTGGGAGAACTTGCACAATTGGTGGCTGACTAAATACTTTTTTGCCCCACTGTATGTAAGTGCTCTCTCATGACCCTAACATCATGCTCGACAGTACATGGGTCAATGCCATGTAAAATACTGGCACAGTTTGCTATGGCAAATACACCACAGGAATTAGTATCAGGTTGGGATTGAACAGCTACAAACTTCAAAACTAGTGATCTTAATGACACTGGTCTTGCAAACCGAGCCACACTTCTTAAAACATGTTAACCTGAGATAGTTGCCTCCTCCACTGTCTGACACATCAACATCTCCATCATGACAGTTAAACGTGGAGACAACTACCCAGTGAGAACCCATCCCAACAGGATGGCGCTCGTTCCGCCACACGGGATTTCTTTGAGACGTCACGCCGAGGTATATTCCGTAATTGGAGTTCCGGGCTTTTAGATCAATTTTGATTGAAAATATAATGTCAACACAATGCGACGGGATATAATAATACTGGATAATCAAAGAATACATGACAGTGTATGGTAGTGTGAGGACAAGTATGGAACCCTTGAACATTTAGAAAACGTAATGTACCATCCCATTCTGGTTCATACTTTCCATACCGGGTCATGGGAGACACCTAAGAGCATGCGATTCCTCATATCCAGTGAATGTAGAGAGGATAAAACTGGATTTCTCGTAGCCAAAATATAATAATTCATGGCCAGAACTTAGTTTGTGGCTTTCATAAATTGACGTTTGTAAGGTGCCTACAGCCGAGGGCGACACAATCCACCTGTCATCTCCAACAGTCTGTCAGCGAGGGTGCTTTTCCCATGGTCAATGTGAGCGATGATGCCGAAGTTTCTTATTTTGTCCACAGAGAACCGGGACATATCGATATTCTGCCGTGAGAAGGAAAAACAGAGACTTGTGAGAACTTGGTCACAGCAAGATGGTCCCAAGCGCACACATTAATTACAACCCCGATTCCAAAAAAGTTGGGACAAAGTACAAATTGTAAATAAAAATGGAATGCAATGATGTGGAAGTTTCAAAATTCCATATTATATTCAGAATAGAACATAGACGACATATCAAATGTTTAAACTGAGAAAATGTATCATTTAAAGAGAAAAATTAGGTGATTTTAAATTTCATGACGACAACACCACATCTCAAAAAAGTTGGGACAAGGCCATGTTTACCACTGTGAGACATCCCCTTTTCTCTTTACAACAGTCTGTAAACGTCTGGGGACTGAGGAGACAAGTTGCCCAAGTTTAGGGATAGGAATGTTAACCCATTCTTGTCTAATGTAGGATTCTAGTTGCTCAACTGTCTTAGGTCTTTTTTGTCATATCTTCCGTTTTATGATGCGCCAAATGTTTTCTATGGGTGAAAGATCTGGACTGCAGGCTGGCCAGTTCAGTACCCGGACCCTTCTTCTACGCAGCCATGATGCTGTAATTGATGCAGTATGTGGTTTGGCATTGTCATGTTGGAAAATGCAAAGTCTTCCCTGAAAGAGACGTCATCTGGATGGGAGCATATGTTGCTCTAGAACCTGGATATACCTTTCAGCATTGATGGTGTCTTTCCAGATGTGTAAGCTGCCCATGCCACACGCACTAATGCATCCCCATACCATCAGAGATGCAGGCTTCTGAACTGAGCGCTGATAACAACTTGGGTCGTCCTTCTCCTCTTTAGTCCGAATGACACGGCGTCCCTGATTTCCATAAAGAACTTCAAATTTTGATTCGTCTGACCACAGAACAGTTTTCCACTTTGCCACAGTCCATTTTAAATGAGCCTTGGCCCAGAGAAGACGTCTGCGCTTCTGGATCATGTTTAGATACGGGTTCTTCTTTGAACTATAGAGTTTTAGCTGGCAACGGCGGATGGCACGGTGAATTGTGTTCACAGATAATGTTCTCTGGAAATATTCCTGAGCCCATTTTGTGATTTCCAATACAGAAGCATGCCTGTATGTGATGCAGTGCCGTCTAAGGGCCCGAAGATCACGGGCACCCAGTATGGTTTTCCGGCCTTGACCCTTACGCACAGAGATTCTTCCAGATTCTCTGAATCTTTTGATATTATGCACTGTAGATGATGATCTGTTCAAACTCTTTGCAATTTTACACTGTCGAACTCCTTTCTGATATTGCTCCACTATTTGTCGGCGCAGAATTAGGGGGATTGGTGATCCTCTTCCCATCTTTACTTCTGAGAGCCGCTGCCACTCCAAGATGCTCTTTTTATACCCAGTCATGTTAATGACCTATTGCCAATTGACCTAATGAGTTGCAATTTGGTCCTCCAGCTGTTCCTTTTTTGCACCTTTAACTTTTCCAGCCTCTTATTGCCCCTGTCCCAACTTTGAGATGTGTTGCTGTCATGAAATTTCAAAATGTCTCACTTTCGACATTTGATATGTTGTCTATGTTCTATTGTGAATACAATATCAGTTTTTGAGATTTGTAAATTATTGCATTCCGCTTTTATTTACAATTTGTACTTTGTCCCAACTTTTTTGGAATCGGGGTTGTAGGTGAATACTTTAAAAAGGGTAGATTACAGAATCATCCTCTTCATGATAACACAGTTTCACACCAGTGATGTGACCTGAACCCCAGACTCCAGCCTGGATTTACCTTCTGAGCTGAAGAGCTGAAGTCTCTTACACAGTATGTATTTGACACAAAGCCCGTCTTTATCCATCTGTGTCTGATTAAAGTGCACGGCTCAGTATAACCCTGCCCTCTCCGCCTTATCCTGCAGATCTTAACATTCCGAAAGAGCCCAGCAAACAATAAAACATTACTAAGAGGTCTCGGTTGCATAGCAACCAGCGGCTCCTGCCTGAACAGACCAGCTGTTAGGAAAACATTAAATAAGGCACGGTTGTGCCACTGTCTGTAGATTTCCCGAGCTCTCGACAAAATTTGTTCATCTACATTTCCGATAGAAACATTCACGCTTTGATTTGAGATTCATATTCACAGGACGCCGCCATGCTGAGGTTAAAGGTTCTTCTTCTTCTTCTTCCGGTTTTATGGCGGCTGGCAACTCGCTTCAATGGTGCATTACCGCCACCAGCTGGACTGGGGTGTGATACTTGAGTTTAAAAACAAACAAACCTAAATTCTTTTAATTAGACCTCATCTCATCTCATCTCATCTCATTATCTCTAGGCGCTTTATCCTGTTCTACAGGGTCGCAGGCAAGCTGGAGCCTATCCCAGCTGACTACGGGCGAAAGGCGGGGTACACCCTGGACAAGTCGCCAGGTCATCACAGGGCTGACACATAGACACAGACAACCATTCACACTCACATTCACACCTACGGTCAATTTAGAGTCACCAGTTAACCTAACCTGCATGTCTTTGGACTGTGGGGGAAACCGGAGCACCCGGAGGAAACCCACGCGGACACAGGGAGAACATGCAAACTCCGCACAGAAAGGCCCTCACCGGCCACGGGGCTCGAACCCGGACCTTCTTGCTGTGAGGCGACAGCGCTCACCACTACACCACCGAGCCGCCCCTTAATTAGACCTGTGTTCCTTAAGAAGCTAAATACATATTTGAAGCAGATTTCACCTGAACTCCTTTGCAGAATGTCCTCCAAGTTTAACACTAATTGTTTCCCTTGCAACTGTAAAATTAATCTTTGTTTTCGGCTTCCTGATATTTAGGACATTGCAAAATAACATACTCTGTAGACTCTGGGGGGGCGGCACGGTGGTGTAGTGGTTAACGCTGTCGCCTCACAGCAAGAAGGTCCTGGGTTCGAGCCCCGTGGCCGGCGAGGGCCTTTCTGTGCAGAGTTTGCATGTTCTCCCCGTGTCCGCGTGGGTTTCCTCCGGGTGCTCCGGTTTCCCCCACAGTCCAAAGACATGCAGGTTAGGTTAACTGGTGACTCTAAATTGACCGTAGGTGTGAATGTGAGTGTGAATGGTTGTCTGTCTCTATGTGTCAGCCCTGTGATGACCTGGCAACTTGTCCAGGGTGTACCCCGCCTTTCGCCCGTAGTCAGCTGGGATAGGCTCCAGCTTGCCTGCGACCCTGTAGAAGGATCAAGCGGCTAGAGATAATGTGATGTGTGTGTGTGATGTAGACTCTGGACTGCCACAGAGATCACAGTTTCCATCTGCATGCTTTTTTTTATCATCACCAAAGAACTATTTAATCTTGTGTGTCCAAACCTCATTCTCGAAAAAGCATCCTCCTCTTCCTTACTTCTGTTGGTGTTTCTACTCTTTCCCACTTTGTTCTGGATATTATAAAGCTGTCTCCCAGTCTGGCCATTTTCCCTTAACTATGTTTTTAACCATACTTTTACTTTCTGCCTTGCTGTAAGCGACTTCAATATCTGTGCTGAGATTTCCAGCTGCTTGTTTAGCGCATTTATCTGCCATCTCATTCCCTACAACTCCTGTATGAGCTGGTACCCATAGACATATAAACACAGACACCGCCTTCTGCGTAGAATCATACGTCATCCTTGCCGCCATCCTTTACCGTCCAAACGAGATCACATGGGATTACCTTTCACAGGTGAGACTGGAAAAATACTTTTCATTGTATTTGGTCATTATAACGTAATTTTACAAACAGATTTTTCTGACTTTGTGGCTAATATGAAGTCTCGCGCATAATAGCCGCTCGGTGAAACCTGTCTCCAAACAACGAAGTATTTCCTTCGTAACTACGCTGATTGTTGTTAGTTGCTTAGCTAACTTTTCACATGCTATGTAGGTTTCCCAAAAATAAAGACATGAAAAAGCAGTGGGAGACAGCTGTGTGACGGGAAGGGTTTTCTGCTACTCCGTCATCCATGCTCTGCAGTGAACACTTCAGAACGGAGGATTTTGACAGAACAGGTCAGACAGTCAGGATCAGAGAGGGAGCTGTTCCTTCAGTCTTCAGTTTCCCAGCTCACCTCCACCGGGTAGGTGTATAGTTATAAGCAGTGAGAATTAGATAATACAGTGCCACACTATTCTCGAAGTCGGACATCCGGGTCACTGGTCATGTGACTTCCGTGACAACCCAGCCGCCATATTGGCTTAGGCGAAAGGGAGGGAGAAGCCTGTTTGTGTATTGTAGCAATTTAGTTCAAATTTGAGAGGTTTTTTTTATGCTATTAGCATGCCTAAAGGGTGTTGTGTAGCAGGCTGTACAGCCAATTCAATAAAAAATGAAGGTTTAAAGTTTCATATGATACCATTATCGGGTAAAAGGAGAGAAAAATGGTTGAGGGCTGTAAACAGGTGTGAAGTGAGAACTGATGCATCCTTTATGGAAAGAATCATACTCTGCACTACAGTGAATTGTTATTACTAGAGTAATGCTGTAGTGCAGAACAGAATTACTACAGTGTTAGTGCAGTAAATGCTATAGTTTGGTTAAAAATAAACGGCATACTGCAACAGCTCTGTACTTTAATGCAGAGGGCAATTTCGTGGATAGGAAACACTGCCGTCCTGCCGCAAGAAAAAAATGTATTGTTTTCGCATAAGGGATATCTGCCTCTATATTTACTAGAATAAATGGTTGTTGTTGCAAACTTTATGCGGTAGGCTATGTGGGTAGAAAATAGAAATGTATTTTTAGAATGTGGTAGTTTTATATCATGAGAGGGTTCTATGGAAGTCATTTGTTAACATTTTACTATCTAAACGTTTGTATCGCAACGACCGCCCTCCTCAGTTTGAAATGAACATAGACTGCTGATTGGCCACCAGGTTGCCTGACGTGGTGGGGGTGTGGCTGTGAAGACATGGATAATTGGGCTGATCGCAATGAACAGAATCAATTGCTGCTACCTTCGGACGCAGAGAGCACCTTTTGCTTCAACGGCTTCTACTTTGACAACAAAGCTTTGGATTCTACTTGACTACACGACTGGGATTCACTCTTGAAAAGGTAAGATTCATTTTATTGTGGTTGTATAAAGGATAGTTTATATACACTCTGTCTCAGGCTGGAGCTTCACTGGATGTGGTGCGCTACGCTTAGTCAAGTTGAGTCAAACTACATGAAGTTGAAAAATAATGGGCTATTTTTAGAATGTTCTCTGTGCTGCCTTTTCTGGTGTAGCTAATTCTATTGATTATAGTTAAGACTTTAATATTATAGTAATAATACTATAATAGCTACTATAAAAGCTAATTCCATTGATTATAGTTAAGTCTTTGACTTAATGCATCCATTGTAGTCCCAGCCGCAGACACAAGTTGCCAACAAGTAATATATAATATTCTGCAACAGACCATTCTTTTGTTACACATTTGCTTTGCTTTCCTGCTCGATTGAATGCAATGCTACTGTCATGTTTGTCACACATATTCTTACCTCATCCCCAGTTTTAATCCTGTGTGTATTTTTGTCAAGTGCAAGTATGGTTGTAAACTGAAACACTGTGCTTAAATTTATGTTGTTGTTGTAATGTTGTATTTAAATTTTCCCCGCTTTTCATTGCAACAGGTACACATTGTTTGCATTGTATTGCATCGTATTGCATTGCAGCCAATGAGTTCAAAGAGGTTAGCCAGACAGACCTACACAAAGGAATGGAAGAGGGCGCGGCGAGAGGTGTTGAATGTGCGAGCACTGGTGCGTGCCCAGCTGGATGCAGGAAATGCAGCAAACAGGGCAGAGGAGTCTGCGCGAGATGCAGCAAGCAGGGAAGAGCAGGCTGCGCGAGATGCAGCAAGCAGGGAAGAGCAGGCTGCGCGAGATGCAGCAAGCAGGGAAGAGCAGGCTGCGCGAGATGCAGCAAGGACAGGACAGGCTCTGCAAGAAGCAGAGCAACAACATCATGGTCCTCAACACATGCCAGAGATACAACCAGCGGAGATTGAAGAACAGCCTGAGTTCATGGCAGAGCCAACAAGTTCGGTCAGCAGCTCGGAGCAGGACAGCAGCAGTGATGGATCTGCGTTGGACACAGAAATGTGGGACACACCTACCAATGACGCCTACAACAAGGAAAACGACCCACAGCGCTCAGTTAGGAACTTGTTACAACAGTGGGCCTTGAAACGCCACATCCCACACTCTGCACTTGATGAACTTCTTGTGGGATTAAAAGCCAATGGTCACCCAGAGCTACCCTCAACAGCCAGAACCTTGTTAGCAACCCCAACAGATATCAGGTCAACAACACTATCAGGGATGGAGTGTGTCCACTTTGGATTGAGGAGAACTATCAAAGAACAACTCAAACACTACCCAGAGGAGGTTCTGAAAGAACTAAACACGCTGGAGTTGTCGCTCAACATTGATGGCCTTCCACTGTTCAAAAGTAGCAAGAACACTCTATGGCCTGTTTTGTGTGCAATCCACCTGTCTCCAACCCGTATTTTCCCTGTAACCTTAACATCTGGACCATCCAAACCTACAGATTTGGAGTTTCTTAATGCTGTGGTTGCAGAAATGCAGGATCTGCTGGAAAATGGAATTCAAGGGAAGACTGTTGTGTTGCGTTGTATTGTATGCGATGCACCAGCCAAGGCAATGGTCAAAGCGACCAAACTGTGTACTGGATACAATGGCTGCGACAAATGTACACAGACAGGACTATGGGTGGACAGACATGTAACATACCCAGATGTTTGTAACACCATGCGAACCAACGAGATGTTCAGAACAGAAATGTCTGCCAAGAAGGATGAGGGCCATGCTGTTTCCCCATTTCTGGAACTTCCCATTGATATGATCAAAATGTTTCCCATTGACTACATGCATCAAGCTTGTTTGGGCATTATGAAGAAGCTGCTGGTGGAATGGGTGAGGGGAAGCAGGCAGGTAAGACTGTCTGCTGGACAGATCCAAGAGGTCAGCAGAAGACTCTGTGGATTGAAGCAATCTATGCCAAGTTGCTTTACCAGGAAGCCTCAGAGCTTGGAAGAAGTGGACCGCTGGAAGGCTACAGAGCTGCGTCAGTTTGCACTGTACACAGGAAAACTAGTGCTCAAGGACATTCTCCACAATGCACTGTACAGGCATTTCATGGCTTTCAGCATAGCACTGAATATTTTGGTTTCTCCAAACCTGGCACGCAAACACGCAGACTACAGCAGAGGACTAATGGAGTATTTTGTGGCAGAGACAGCAGACCTGTATGGCCGCCACTTCATGGTGTACAATGTCCATGCCATGCTCCATTTAACAGATGAAGCGGAAAACTTTGGATGTCTGGATGCATGCAGCGCCTTCCGGTTTGAGAACTACTTGGGGCAGCTGAAACATCTGGTCAGATCTGGAAGAAGACCACTTATTCAAGTGGCCAAAAGGCTCTCGGAGATGGAACAGGGTCCAAGCAGCACAGCTCCGGCACAAAAAAAGAAAATCGGAAGACCCAACAATGCGTACATCTTAGCAGGTGACAAATGCTGTGAGGCCATTGAGGAGAGGAATGACAAGGTGTCTTCACCACAGGCTTGCTCATTGGGGATAGATTAGGGATAAAATTAGCTCATGTTTTAAGTCGTTCAAATTCTGTAAAGCTGCTTTGCGACAATGTTTATTGTTAAAAGCGCTATACAAATAAACTTGATTTGATTTGTTGTGCAAGGTGTTTGATAAGGTGGATCCTCTGTTCACAAATCCTCATGATTCAAGAATCATCGGGTGTTTCAGAGTGAAAAAGAGAGACTGTTTAATGAAGCTGGTGCCAGAACGTGAACTCACAACACAGGCTGTGATGATTGAGGAGCCACAGACACAAACAAATGTTTTCTTGACAGTCCTGCATGATTTTTAGATTTTTTTTAACTTGACTTTTGACTTGATTTTTTTTTTTACCTTGACTTGATTGATTGTGAATGTTTTTGATGCTGTGTACTGTATATAGAATTGAATAAAAACTGCATTACCGTACATAAACACCTAACACTGTCTTTGACAATTCAATTTGTAAAATATATAGTGCTCTTTTTCTATGCTAATGTTGCCTTTTTTTATTAACAGATGAGTTTCACTGTGGTTGAGTTTATAGATAACGCAATGGCAGTGGTGCCATCCACATGGCTGGAGACGACTGCTGAAGTAAGCGGTTTATAGTTTTTTCTTTTTTCATTTTACAGGGATGAGAATGAAAAATATTTAAAAAGTCTGAAAAAACCAGGGCGGGGCCCATGGCCCAGGGGGGCGGGGCCCATAGCCCAAGGGGGCGGGGCCCAGGGGTTCCAGGGGCTAATGATTTTTGGCTATTTTTTATTTATTTATTTTTACCCCAAAACTATTAATTTTATCAGCAAAAAGTTGCAATGTATTTGGAAATAAATTCCCCTTCTTGGTGGACTACCAGGTGAAAATGATTAATATGGTACAAGAGACTTGTTTTTAATCAATTCATATTTGATGATTTCAAAAAATCAATGCACCTTTTAATATAAACGAGCTCTACAGTATTATATTTCTGCATTTTTGCTATTCATGTCTTTGAATACTCTAATCCTTTACAATGAAGTGCAAACCAGAAAAAAAGTTCTGTCATATAATTCTCTGAAGCATTCTTCTGATGTTATCATGGTGCTCTTGCATATTAAGCAGGCAACATTCAACATCACTCATCACTTCCGTTTCAACTGTTGTGTGTACTAACTAGGTTTTATCTGGATAGGATGTTGTGTAATGTAATACATATACCATACGGTCAATCTGAAGATCGAGATGGTGATTTTGAGTTAAAGAACAGGCATGTACAATGGGCATTACAAATTGGAAAAAAAATTTTAAATCAAAAACTATAAGTTCATCTCGGCCTAAAAAAATGTGGGCAGACGCTCCCGCGCGGCACACGCCAGCAACTCCCCCCCATGAAATGAGCAATAAGTAGGAGAGTTATACACGGTATCATACCTAACATTTTATCAGAAATATAGATATGATACTATGATTCTCCCCAACATGCTACATTAGACAAGCTAACCTCATTTATAAAAAGATACACACTTATATATGACGTGTATTTGATATATATGATGTATATTCATACATTGTTACTTTACGGAAATCTTCAATAAGTTTGGTCTTTTCATGACAGCCTGTTGTAGACCTATAATGCACATGAAATGACACTCCTCACCTCAACATCTCATCTCATTATCTCTAGCCGCTTTATCCTGTTCTACAGGGTCGCAGGCAAGCTGGAGCCTATCCCAGCTGACTACGGGCGAAAGGCGGGGTACACCCTGGACAAGTCGCCAGGTCATCACAGGGCTGACACATAGACACAGACAACCATTCACACCCACATTCACACCTACGGTCAATTTAGAGTCACCAGTTAACCTAACCTGCATGTCTTTGGACTGTGGGGGAAACCGGAGCACCCGGAGGAAACCCACGCGGACACGGGGAGAACATGCAAACTCTACACAGAAAGGCCCTCGCCGGCCACGGGGCTCGAACCTGGACCTTCTTGCTGTGAGGCGACAGCGCTAACCACTACACCACCGTGCCGCCTCACCTCAACATGTCCTTTACAATCATTTAAGCCACCATGGGCAATGCTGAAACCACTGCTGCAAACAGTAAATCGCAAGAAACTGTCATTATTTTCTACCCTTATTAGACAGGGAGATTCTTTTGTGTAATCTGAGCTGAAGTGGGTTTTGTACTTTCGTTTTTTGGGGCGCGCGCTCTCTCTCTGCTATGCCGGTCAGTCCTCGAGAAAAGGGATAAAAGCCCGCCCACACTGAAAGCTGATTGGCTTATTTTGCTGAGTAACCCAATCAGGATGCTCTTTGTCTGGCATGCGCTACATGAACAGGCAGACACAGTCTCCCTCGCGCGCGCACATTCTAAGATGCGTGATGCAGACCTTAATGTTGCGCGCGCACGCTCTTGCTCGCTTCTATCAATATGCAGGAGACTCCCGGAAGTTCTGGGAGACTTGGGATGTCTGCGTTATAAGGTGACCACAGATCGTTAATCATCCCCCCCCCCCGAAAATTTCTCAACGGATTTACATCGATCTCAAAAACGATCATTTTGGTCTGAAAAAGTCGGAAATCCGCCGATCGGCGGAAAATTCTCATCCCTGATTTTAGAGGTTTTTTCCACCACACTGATTTCACATCTGATTTTCTTTTGTTTTTAACCAAACACAGGGGGGCTTATGGCCCTTTTCCACTACCCTTTTTCAGCTCGCTTCAGCCCGACACGGCTCGCGTTTCGACTATCAAGAACAGCACAACTCAGCTCGCTTCAGCCCTACTCAGCCCCCAAAACTCGCACGGTTTTGGAGTGGGGCTGAAGCGAGCCAAACCGAGCTGAGTGAGGCTGGGGGCGTGAGCAGACACTCCCCTGTGCACTGATTGGTGAGGAGGAGTGTCCTCACATGCCCACACACGCCCCGCGAGCACGCTGAGATCTGTAAACACCGCAAACCCGGAAGAAGGAGAATTACGAGAATTTCTGAAGCCTTATGCGCCTCGCCTCATCTATACGCTCTTGCCAGTATCTGTTGGCGTTGTCGGTGACAACAAGCCACAGCACCAAGACCAGCAACACTAACGACTCCATGTCCTCCATGTTTATTGTTTACTATCCGGGTTGTGAGACTACCGCTTAAAAGGTCACTGATGTCACTGTTTGCGCCGCCTAACGACATCACGTGACGTCCACCCACTTTCGCTAACTCCACCCAATGTGTCCACCCACTTCCAGCCAGCACGGTTCAGCGCGGTTGTAGTCAAAATGCAACTCCAACAGCCCCACCCAGCTCGACTCAGCACGGCACGGCTCAGCCCAACTCAGCCGCGTTTGTAGTGGAAAAGCGACAATACAGTGCTTATGGACAAACATGAATGTCCGGAAGCGGGTGATGAACCTTGCTGCGCCCAACAGCAGCTGGGCGAAACATCCTATTAGAAAAGTATGGTACAAAACAGGTGAGCTATCTTTGCTATGCACTATATTGAAAAGATTCATAATTTTTTCTATGCATGGAAATACAGCTTTGTTCTTCTACTTGCTCAAAAATCATCTCCTTACACAGATAACTACGACCTGGCAGACAAGAAATGTCTGCAATACATGGACAATTCATGCCCAGAGACAGATGATGGCATGACCAATAACCAAAAAAGGGTGCGCAGGCGTCCCCGGACATATTCCTCCAGTGAGGGTAAGGCCTCTTCAGTACAGACTGAATTGTGTACACAATTCAATATTTTGTTTCCCTGTCGGTACAAATTATGGTCTTTCTTTCCAGATGAGTCCCCTCCACAGCCAAGGAAGCAGGCCAGGACTGTGGGTCCATGTGAAAGCCCCGTGGGTAAGTTGGTCAAGTCATCTTACGTAGCTTGGTGCTAACATCTTTGCAGAATAACCCTGTGCATGTTATGTGACTGATCTAATTGGTTCTTCTTTTTCTTTTCAGTTCGACAGATGCCTCCACCACCATCATGTAAGCTTTTTTTTCAGTTGGTTGATGTATTAGCATGGGTTTATGTTTTGAAATTACATTCATAAGAAGCCCACCATAAAAGAAATGACATTTGTATCATCTTTCTATTCAGATGTGTCAACGCCTCACAGCTGTGTAACCGCCAGTCCCTCAACCCATGTCAGTCCAGCACCCAGCCATCGGACATTGGAAGAGTCGTAGATTGAGGAACAAACATCATCTGACCCAGTTGAGGGTACATTTGCTTTGAATTTTATATTTACTATCTGATTACAAGTTCCTAACCAAGAAAGCAAACACTAACAATTTTCTTTTCAAAAACTTCAGGAATGACTCATGGCGAAGAGGAGGGGGCTTCAGGCATGGCTGCCGTAATAAGGCGTAAGTACTTCATACACACTTGTTGATGTTCACACAGGAAAAGTGTATTGGGTATAAAACTAAAATGAATTTCATCTCAATTCTACCTGTAGTCCTGGAGGAACAAAAGAGGCTCCTATTGAGGACGACGGATGACACAAAAAGAAGTAAGTACTATATACACACATTTTCACATATGACAAGTATATTATGTTCAAAAACTAAAATGAATTCTATCACAAATGTACCTAGCCATGGAAGAGCACATGGGGCGAATGACTAGGAGAATGGAGGCTATGGAGAGGAGGATGGAGGCTATGGAGAGGAAGTCAGAGTCGTTGGAGGCTGCCGTGGTCTCGAACCTGCCTCAGCCTCCTCTGCAGGAAGATGTGCTGTTGGGCCTATGCAGCACAGTGGAGGAGCTGGAGGAGCTAGACAGGAGTCTGGCTCAACCAGAAAGAAGGAACCAAATGGTAATTAATTGGACATAATTATATATGAAATAAATTGTCATTGGTAATGTATTGATTTGGCTAATGAAAGTAGACCACATAAGCTCTCCACATTCGTTTTCATTGTATACTTATGTTTTTCTTGTTTTTGTTTGTTTGTTTGTAGAAACGTTTCCTTGAAAGCCTGGGAGGGGCGAATCCGGGGGCAGCCATTCGTCGCATTCTACGCCAGGTGGCTACCAACAATGTCCTGGCGCAGTACAGCCTGAGGGGGAGGAGAGCAAAAAAGCCTTTCCAGAACTTAACCCTTTGCAAAATTATAACGGGTAAGTGTTCATATATTTTTCAAATCAGTGTTATGCCAAGTTTGACTGAGATTTAAATATGTAACTTTTTTTTACTTCTATTTGTAGAGGCCTGCATGCAGAACTTCCCTGGCAAGAAGGTAGCTAATATTGAGATGTGCATTGGGCATGCACTGAAGTTTGCACCACACAGACGGTAAATTAAACTTAAGTCTTTCTTTTATCAATCGCTGAATATTCACAATAATTAAATGAAACATTGGCACTAAGTTGGTGTTAAACGTTTTGTTTCTTATTTTTTTTAGGTCAGCTGGTCCTCAAGATTTGAAGACGTACACCAACTTCTATGCACACGCACCCGTTTTTGGCATTTCTAAAATTTGTTTTCTTATTTTTTGCCTTTATTGTATTTTATTAAGAAATAGTTTTCAGAATTGTCTATAGTTGTCAGATGTTTTATAATGTATAATAATGTTGCACTGTGTTGCTGATGTCCTTACCAATGTTGTATTCTTGATATTTTTTCTATTAAACTTTCTAGTCCTGCAACATTTTCCTGGTCATTCATCACTGCTTATATGTTCTGAAGTAAATATTTGTCATGCAACCAAAACTTTTACAATGAATTACATACTACAGAAATATGACAACATTATGGTGAGGGAAAGAACATTGGGGGAACACTGAGGGAACCAAACATGTAACCAACGAGGTTACTAGAATGTTGTAGGGGAACCTTGTGGGAACGAACACATAATAAACAAGGTTGGGGGAACATCAGGAGCACGTCTACGGAACCAAACATGTAACCAACAAGGTTATGGGAATGATATGGAAACGTTGAGGGAACAAACATGACATGAACAAGGATAAAGGGACTGTGTGAGAACGGTGAGGGAACCAAATGGGAACCACATGAGTAACGTTCTGGGAACCAAAATTAAACTTTCCTGCCAACCAAGTGACAACCTAAACAGAACCAAAAATGACTTTCAGGGAACGTAGCCGGAACCAAACTGGAACCAAAGGCTCGTGTTCCAGGAGCATTCTGGGAACCAAAAATTGTTAGTAGGGTGGATCTGTTAACTATGGAAAGTTATGGGAACCCAAATCTAACTATACATATGTATGCGGTCGTCATTTCATCAATGGTAAGTGAAGAAAAGAATTTATAATAGACATGAGTTTTTAGTGATAGTAACAGCTCTGTTATTGTATGAGTTAATTGCTGACAAATGAGCAGTAATAGGTGAATTTGCCACAATAAACATTCTGAAAACTTGCTGACGCTTCATAATACAAATCTGTCTGCAAAAACCCATAAGTCACCATTGTTTTGACACCTGCCCCACCCTTGCTTGTACGGACATAACTCCAGTCCAGCAACACTGATTTTCAATTTATAACGAGCTAGATCCTCAGCAGCTAAACTATCTTGATACTGGTAGGACATTCTACGAGTATATTAAGCTAAAACTAACAAAATCTTACTAAAACACTGAACACTAACAAAGTTGGGTAAAACATGTTTTCACCTAGTCAAATATGGCACCTGTTGTCATGTGTTCGTGACGTCACGCCGACTACGAGAATGATGAACGTTTTTGAACGTATGATGAATGTTTTTAACCTTTCTGAATGTGAAGGAATCAGTGATGTATTTTGTTTTGGTATGACGTTAGAACCTGGCCGAACTCAGTTTGGTGGTCATTCAGCTCACTTTATTCAACGAGAGTAGGTCTGTGTGGTGACTCAATAAATAAAACAGTACATTTTTATTTTCATTCACTATTTCCATTTTTTCCACTATTTCCATCATTTATCATATTCAGTCTTGTAGGTTGGTTATTTTGGCCTCAGGTTTTGGTAGCTTCCTATGGTATGCTGACTGATTAGCTTACCTGAGCTATCTATCACGTATCTGTCGCTAGTTTGCAGTGTACAGGGTATTTCGCACACTATTTATAACCATCACATTAAAATCAAAATCAAATCAAATCAAGTTTATTTGTATAGCGCTTTTAACAATAAACATTGTCGCAAAGCAGCTTTACAGAATTTGAACGACTTAAAACATGAGCTAATTTTATCCCTAATCTATCCCCAATGAGCAAGCCTGTGGCGACGGTGGCAAGGAAAAACTCCCTCAGACGACATGAGGAAGAAACCTCGAGAGGAACCAGACTCAAAAGGGAACCCATCCTCATTTGGGCAACAACAGACAGCCTGACTATAATATTAACAGTTTTAACAGGTATAACCCTCAACTGTCCTCATGGGGCCGTCCTTCACAGGAGCGGTGTGATAAAACTCCGACCAGACACAGGGCACCAGGATGGATCAAGCAGGTCCGAGGGGCAGAAGAGGCCAGCATCTCAATCCCAGGATCAACATGTAACTCAGAGGGACAGATGGGGGGGGGGGGGGGGGGGGGGGAGAGAGAGAAAGAAAACACGTTGTTAGGTATGCCCTAAAAATGACAAGTATTAAATCTGTGTGGTAGGCTCGCAGAGACGAGAGTCTTTACATCAGGCATAACACACAATGGCATGTTAATATGGTAAAATATATCATGACCTGCTCTGGCTGGATGCTTGATTGGGTGATGGGAGCACACTCCTCAGCAATGATGAGATGCAGATGGGACCCTTAGGGCTGGCCAAGACAATTCAGTTACATTTCACCGGGTCTGGGACATGCGACAGAATGTCTGACGGCCGATTCCCTGCAGGCTACGATAGCCAGTCGAGGTCTCCACCGTCTCCACCAAAAGATTTCCTGTTGACTCCATGTAACTCAGAGGGACAGATTTGGGGTGGGGGGGAGGGAAAGAAAACACAGGTGGTTAGGTATGCCCAATGTCACCTGAATAAGTAGGAACAGTATACATATTGCACCGAGTACAAGCAGGGACTCCGGCAACTAACTATGACAGCATAACTAAAAGGAGAGAGCCAGAAGGTAACACAGGCATGAGGGAGCCCCGTTATAAAAGTTATGTGTTGTTTTGATGCCTGTTTGTTTCCCAAATATATACGTGTGTGTCTTAATGGGTGAATAAAAGGCATCGAGTTAAATATTATTGTAGAAAGGGGCTTTATGAAGTTCAGTCCATTTACTTGCATTGGTTTATGGGGAAGATTTGCCACATCCAATATGGCGGACACTCTGACGTATCCCAGCAACGGGCCACCAGCTCAATGCGGCGTCTATGCTGGTATCCATACAAGAGTTATCGTAACTCGGTTAAAGGTTCTTCTTCTTCCGTCAGGTTTTATGGCAGTTTACAAACAAAGCGTATTACCGCCATCTACTGGACTGAGGTGCAATCAAATGGATGTCATTTCAAAGAAAATTAAATAAAAGAAAAACACAAAACTTCTTCTTTTGGCTGCTCCTGATTAGGGGTCACCACAGCGGATCTTTCGTCTCCATTGCTCCCTGTCTTCCGCATCCTTCTCTACCACACCTGCCACTTTCATGTCCTCTTTGGCCTTCCTCGTTTTCGTTTGCCTGGCAGCTCCATCCTCAACCTTCTCCTTCCCACATGCTCTGTATCTCTTCTCAGGATGTGCCCGTACCATCTCAGTTTCATCTCTCTTAGCTTAATTCCCAAACTCTCCACATGTGCTGTCCCTCTGATGTGCTCGTTCCTTATCCTGTCCAACCTCCCATCGCAAATCTTAACATCCTCAACTCTGCCACCTCCAACTTTGCCTCCTGTCTCTTCGTTAAGGGCACGGTCTCCACTCCATACATCACAGCTGGTCTCACTACTGTTTTATACATCTTACCTTTCTCTCTTTCTCACCTCACTATCGCAGCCCCCATTTTCCTGCACAGTTGACCCCAGGTACTTGAATTCATCAACTTTCTTTACGTCTACTCCTTGCATCTTCACTACACTCTCATCCCCATTCTCATTGACGCACATGTATTCTGTTTTGCTCCTGCTCACCTTTATTCCTCATTTGAAAAACACAAAACAACAAACTAAATCCTATTTGCTAATTTTGTTTCTTTGATAAATGTTATCATAGCATGAGTGATGTTTCCTAATCTAGGCTCACCTAATAAGGTGTCTAAAGAAAAGGCTTTCTTAACTGCGTTCACTTCCCTCTTCAGTTTTTCTCTTTGTCTGGAGAATTTTAAGCACCTTAAAAGAACATGATCTACATCCTCTCACTCCACAAAGTTCACATTTTCCAGATGGATGTTTGTTTATAACGTACACTACCGTTCAAAAGTTTGGGGTCACCCAGACAATTTTGTGTTTTCTATGAAAAGTCACACTTTTATTTACCACCATAAGTTGTAAAATGAATAGAAAATATAGTCAAGACATTTTTCTGGCCATTTTGAGCATTTAATCGACCCCACAAATGTGATGTTCCAGAAACTCAATCTGCTCAAAGGAAGGTCAGTTTTATAGCTTCTCTAAAGAGCTCAACTGTTTTCAGCTGTGCTAACATGATTGTACAAGGGTTTTCTAATCATCCATTAGCCTTCTGAGGCAATGAGCAAACACATTGTACCATTAGAACACTGGAGTGAGAGTTGCTGGAAATGGGCCTCTATACACCTATGGAGATATTGCACCAAAAACCAGACATTTGCAGCTAGAATAGTCATTTACCACATTAGCAATGTATAGAGTGGATTTCTGATGAGTTTAAAGTGACCTTCATTGAAAAGAACAGTGTTTTTCTTTCAAAAATAAGGACATTTCAAAGTGACCCCAAACTTTTGAATGGTAGTGTGTATATATATATGTTATTTACCAGCTGGGAGGTTCGTATCGTGAAGTACCGTGACCGAGGTCTTGAAAGTACTGAGCGAGGCCCTCTGGGCCAAGGTCAGTATTCAAGGCCGAGGTTACAGTATTTCACCATACGGACCGACCTTAAGCTGGTAAATAATATATTTATTTTTTTCTTTACCAAATTCTAACAGAAAACGAGAGCGCCCGAAAGAGAAAACCGAGCCGAGCCGCCATTTTGAATCCTCATTCACAGCTGTAATGCAAATTGCTTCCTCCTCGGTATACAAGTGCTCTTCCATGGCAGGAAAAAAAAACTACATTTTTCTGCCTACGTACTCCCCTATTTATACAAAACTGAGTCATTGAGGATTCAGCCATGTTTTTGCTCGGCATTAGCAAGTTAGAGGTTTTTAGCTTTCTCCTGAAATGTTTTCTTTTATTTCTTCTTCCTCAGGGTAGTAAAACTCACTTTCGCCATGAACACTGTCATTATCGCTATCCATGCTGTAAAATTAATGCTATTTTGAATCCTCATTCATGGCCGTAATGCAAATTGCTTCCTCCTCGGTATACAAGTGCACTTCCATGGCAGGAAAAAAAACTACATTTTGCCGCCTATGTAGTCCCCTATTTATACAAAACTGAGTCATTCAGGATTCAGCCATGTTTTTGCTCAGCGTTAGCAACAGTTAGAGGTTTTTAGCTTTCTCCTGAAATGTTTTCTTTTATTTTTTCTTCCTCAGGGTAGTTAAACTCACTTTCGCTGTGAACACTGTCATTATCGCTATCCATGCTGTAAAATTAATGCTGTTCTCCTGAGAAATGCTGGCAAAAATTTACAAGATTTTTGATAATCTTATAAATAAATCTTATAAAAAAGATAAATGTTGACAAAAATTGCTACTATGTTTGTTGTTGTTGTGAACGAGCGAGTCGCCAGAGGTCCGTAACCGGGGTCCGTAACTGGGGTCCATACTATAGGATACGGACCTGCTCGCCAGCCAATCAGAGCGCAGGATTTGGACCGCGAAAAAAATAAAAGCTGTTATTTAATCCAGTGGGCGGCACGGTGGTGTAGTGGTTAGCGCTGTCGCCTCACAGCAAGAAGGTCCGGGTTCGAGCCCCGGGGCTGGCGAGGGCCTTTCTGTGTGGAGTTTGCATGTTCTCCCCGTGTCCGCGTGGGTTTCCTCCGGGTGCTCCGGTTTCCCCCACAGTCCAAAGACATGCAGGTTAGGTTAACTGGTGACTCTAAATTGACCGTAGGTGTGAAAGTGAGTGTGAATGGTTGTCTGTGTCTATGTGTCAGCCCTGTGATGACCTGGCGACTTGTCCAGGGTGTACCCCGCCTTTCGCCCGTAGTCAGCTGGGATAGGCTCCAGCTTGCCTGCGACCCTGTAGAAGGATAAAGCGGCTAGAGATAATGAGATGAGATGAGATGAGATTTAATCCAGTATGGCCTATTCTCAGTCTTGTAAACCAAACCTCCTCCTGTCTGTTTGGGTAACTAGGTTTGCGACTTGAAATATCTTTTTGTATATTATACAAGTGTCTACCTTTCTTCTCCTTATCCCATTCATCTTGCCATATTATGTTAACTATATGTTTAATGAGTACCTTAACTTCTGATCTACTGAGTAGAATATTTAACTGAACCTCCTTTTCTTTGGTTGCCTCTTTTGCCAGCTTGTCTGCTTCCTCATTACCACCAACTCCTTTATGGGCTGGAACCCATACAAACTGGATTGATATTCCCCGTTGACCGATTGCAAATAAGATATTATTAATTTCATTCAATAAGTCCTGTCGGCATGATGATTCTCCACTTTGAATGGATGTGAGAGATGACCTAGAACAGCCTTTCTCAACTGGGGTGCCGCGGCTTCGTTAGGGGTGCCGTCAAAAAATTATATATTCTAACATTGAAAGAAATAAAATGAATTAAAATTCCAAAAAACGATAGTTACATGAATGCAGATCATCACCGCCTCATACATCATCAAAATTTGTCTCACAGCCCCCTTTCCCATGTCACAACGTCACTGCTGGGGTCAGCGTATGGTCAGCGTGACTGCGTGTATTTTATATGGGGGTGCCTTGAGAATTTGCATACTTCTGAAGGGTGCCATGACTGAAAAAAGGTTGAGAAACGCTGACATAGAATCAGAACAAATAACTGCTTTAGGGGGGCCTAGATGGGCAGCACGGTGGTGTAGTGGTTAGCATGGTCGCCTCACAGCAAAGGTTCTAGGTTCGAACCCAGCGGCTGGCGTGGGCCTTTCTGTGTGGAGTTTGCATGTTCTCTTTGTGTCTGTGTGAGTTTCCTCCGGGTGCTCCAGTTTCCCCCACAGTTCAGACATGCGGTTAGGTTAATATGGGACGGTCTTGGGCTGAGGTGCCCTTGAGTGAGCCAACTGCTCCCCGGGCGCTGTTAGCATGGCTGCCCACTGCTCTGGATACATGTGTGTTCATTGCTGCAGATGGGTTAAATGCAGAAAGGAAATTTCACAAGTGTGTGATGAATAAAGTTGTGTTTTCTTTCTTTTCTTCTTCTATCCACTGTAATGCAATAATAATGGCTGTCATTTCAGCTGAAAATATGGACAGATGATCTGATGTTCTCTTTTTCATAGAGATTTTGTAATCAGGGATATAAACTGAAATACCTGTTTTACCCTCTGAATCTTTAGATGCATCTGTATAAACCTGTGTTGTATTATAGTACCTACTTCCTAAATATTGCTCTACGTTCTGATACACTCCTCCAGATCTAGCTATCTCTTTGGTTTCCATGATCACCATAGTGGAGCAAAACAACCAAGGTGGAGTTGTTACCAGGGGCACAGTCTTGCTACAAATGATATCATCTATTCCCAATCGATTTGCTAATTTGTTACCATCCCATCCAAAGCTACAAATCTGGGCTCAACCATACTCCCAACACTCATTGAGAAAGGTTAAAGGTTACGTGTGTCTTCTTCTTCTTCTTCTTTTTAATGGCAGATTGTCACAATCTGTGTATACCGCCACCTACTGTACAGGAGTGTGTGAAGGGACTGGACAGATTCTATGTCAGATTACTAGGCTACAAAAAAAAAAAAAATTATATTCTTTTCATTAGACCTGTATCATTAAGATAAATGATTAGTGATTTAATTCTATTTCGCTGTATTCCTTCTTCCTTTAGTATGTTGTGAATGTCTGAACCTGCTTCAAGCTCCAACCATTTCTGTCTTTGAGAACTGTATTTACTACAATGGAATAAAACATGCTCAACATCTTCCTTAACTCTACATCCTTGACAAAGACCATCACTTTTACCTAATATCTGTAATGTTGCATTAAGACCTGTGTCCCAGTCTTAATCTTGTATATACTACCTCCTCATTTCTGTTAAATCCCATTGATGTTATTCTTTTCCCCCATACCTGACTCTGCATATTAAAGTATTGTCTACCTTTGGGTTCTGTTTCCCATTCTTTTTGCCATCTTTTCATAATCTCTGTTTTAATTAAGGCTTTAGCTTCTCCTTTTCCCAGTGGAATATGAATGTCTATCTGTTCTTTATCAGTGGATTCTTTGGCTATGTGGTCTGCTATTTCATTGCCTTTAATTCCTATATGGGCTGGTATCCAACAAAACTCAATAGTAAGTCCCATATTCCTTATGTGAGCTAAGGGATGTTTAACTTCAATTACTAAAGGGCCCCATACACGTTCAAAAAAGTCATCAATTTTGTATCAAAATTTTGATATCAAAATTTTGATACAAAGTTTGATCGTGTGTAGGGTGTTTTGATGTCAAAAATTTGATGTCAAAATTTTGAACCCAAATTTTGACATATCAAATCACTTTGATATTTTTTGAAGAGTCGTCAAATTATTGATGCATGTGGGGGGCTTTATTGTTTGTTGACGCTTCAGACAAAAGATGATGGCCTCGCAAGTTTCAATAACTATCTTTCCAATTGCTTGCAGAGACGTTGCAGTCAGGAATTTCAAGTCTTCAAAAGAATTTCCAGATGCCAGGTACCTCAGTGTGATGGACAAGCGTTCACTTGGTGGTATAGATGAATGCATCATAGTGTCTTCTTTCAATATCAATGGCTTGACAAGGTCCAATAATTCATCGAAGGATGGGGCATCCATCCTAAGGAAATTACGGAAGTCCTCTGGTTCTTTGAGACGAAGTTCTCTGAGGAGGTTGACGTGACCGTACGTTCGCCATTTCAACAACCAGTCTTTCGACCATTTCCGTCGAAGCCGAGGCGGTTCATTGTCCAAAGCGAACACAAGTGCTACGGCCACTGCTGCGTCCATGTCAAAGTTTTTGACAATACTGAATTTTTGATAGAAAAAACATTGAATCATGTGTGGACATTTTACATCAAAATTTTGCATCAAAATTTTGATATCAAAATTTTGATACAAAATTTTGACGACTTTTTTGAACGTGTATGGGGCCCTCTTCCCTTGTTGAGTTACCTGATAAAACCTTTGTAAAAGTGACATTGAATCTGTACATATAACTGACTTGAGTGGTTTGATTTCTTCAATCCATCTTAATGCAGAAAGAATTCCAGCCATTTCAATTGAGTAAACTGATAGGAAATTATTCAGTCTATAGCCATATGTTTTTTTGAATTCTGGAATATAAATTCCAATGCGGGCGGCACGGTGGTGTAGTGGTTAGCGCTGTCGCCTCACAGCAAGAAGGTCCTGGGTTCGAGCCCCGGGGCCGGTGAGGGCCTTTCTGTGCGGAGTTTGCATGTTCTCCCCGTGTCCGCATGGGTTTCCTCCGGGTGCTCCGGTTTCCCCCACAGTCCAAAGACATGCAGGTTAGGTTAACTGGTGACTCTAAATTGACCGTAGGTGTGAATGTGAGTGTGAACGGTTGTCTGTGTCTGTGTGTCAGCACTGTGATGACCTGGCGACTTGTCCAGGGTGTACCCCGCCTTTCACCCGTAGTCAGCTGGGATAGGCTCCAGCTTGCCTGCGACCCTGTAGAAGGATAAAGCGGCTAGAGATAATGAGAATGATGAGGATGAGAAATTCCAATGCTACATTTACCACTTAATACATCTTTTGATCCATCAGTATAAATTTGGAGATATCCATAGAATGAAGAAGTCAAGTATTGTTTGCAAAATAATGCAAAACTCTTTTGATTTGGATAATCTTTCTTTACCTCTAGCAGTTCTATATTAACCTCAGGGGTAGGCAGAATCCATGGAGAGACACCACTTAAAGCTAATGCAGGGCTGTATGTTCATTCCTTCAAACCATACTGGTTTGCAGTATTGTCAATATTCCACCCAAACCCATTACGCTTCTTGTAATATTCCCAGCAATCTTTAAGTACTGATATGGCTGGATTGTTAATACTGCCCTGCAGTCTGACCCAATACATTAAAGAAAGCTTGTTAAACCTTAAATTAAGTGGGGTTTCCTCTGACTCCACCAGAAGAGCACATGCAGGAGTTGTTTTAATAGCACCCAAAGCTATTTTAATGGCCTTTAATTGTATTCTTTCCAGCTTCAGAAGGGATGTTTTACAAGCTGAGCTATATGTAATACAACCATAAGTGTCGTCTTCTTTCATCAGTGACGAGCCTTGAATTAACCATCAGCGCCATCTGCTGTTCGGCGAGTGTAATGAACATGAGAAGGATGAATCATATGAATCATTCACAAACGATTCTCAGACTCGTTTGTAGCCGAGTCACATGTTCAAATCATCTCAGTCCAGGTGAAGTAGTCAAGTTTATTTCTATAGCGCTTTTAACAATAAACATTGTCGCAAAGCAGCTTTACATCATTTGAATAACTTTAATCATGAGCTAGTTTTGTCCCTAATCTATCCCCAATGAGCGAGCCTGTGGCGACGGTGGCAAGGAAAAACTCCCTCAGACGATATGAGGAAGAAACCTCGAGAGGAACCAGACTCAAAAGGGAACCCATCCTCATTTGGGCAACAACAGACAAGAACGTTAAGTTTTAACATGAAGTCAGTTTCGTTGATGTTCCTCATCTCATCTCATTATCTCTAGCCGCTTTATCCTGTTCTACAGGGTCGCAGGCAAGCTGGAGCCTATCCTAGCTGACTACAGGAGAAAGGCGAGGTACACCCTGGCTGGACAAGTCGCCAGGTCATCACAGGGCTGACACATAGACACAGACAACCATTCACACTCACATTCACACCTACGGTCAATTTAGAGTCACCAGTTAACCTAACCTGCATGTCTTTGGACTGTGGGGGAAACCGGAGCAGCCGGAGGAAACCCACGCGGACACGGGGAGAACATGTAAACTCCGCACAGAAAGGCCCTCGCTGGCTACGGGGTTCAAAACTCCATTCATTTGAATGGGGCCAAAAATCAATGGAAGCCTATGGAGGGAAAAAAGGATGTGTGAAAACCAAGAAAAAGATGAGTGCAGGTCTCAGATGAGGGGATGGATATGTGTGGGGGCTTGCCTTGAGGCATCATATGAAGTCTCTTGAAGTTTGGTCACTCAGTTAAAAAATTTGACAGAGAGTGAAAGCTTTTTTTCCCGAAACGCCATTCATTTTCAATGGGGCCAAAAATAAATGGAAGTGAATGGATGAAAAAGTGGGGCATGAAAAGAAAGGAAAAAATGAGTGCAGGTCAGAACCGAATGCATATATGTGCCTGGGGAGTTGGCCTGAGATATCACACGAGGTTTGGTGCGTCTGCGATGAAGCGTGTCTGAGCAGGATGATTCGATTCGTGAACTCTATTCATTCTCTATGGGGAAAAATGACAGAAAAATAACAAGAACGAGAGAACAGGTGTGACGATCCAAAAGCTGAAAACAAGCACGCCATTTCAGATCGGGCCCTACGTTTCAGCGTTGGACCGGTGTCTCTATCTCGAAAGCCCTAGTAGGAGGAGTGGATCCAAAAAACGGGTGAAATGGAAGAATAAAAATAAAACTTAAGTGCTTTTGCAAGCACACTAATAATGATAATAGTCAAGTTTATTTGTATAGCGCTTTTAACAACAGACAATGTCACAAAGCAGCTTTAAACATAGGCTAATTTTATCCCTAATCTATCCCCAATCAGCAAGCCTATGGTGACGGTGGCAAGGAAAAACTTCCTCAGATGACATGAAAAAGAAACCTCGAGAGGAACCAGACTCAAAAGGGAACCCATTCTCATTTGGGTGATGACATATAGCGTGATTATAAATAATATACTTCTATAACTGTGTCCTATATAGTCACAAAGTATAACTGTGTAACCAGGAAATTCATTATAGTTTTAACATGAAGTCTGTTTTGTTGAAGTTATAAACTGTTCATTGATGGAAACTTGAGTGCAAAACTGTTCATGACACCTGCAGTCCTAAAGTTATCAAGTCAATTGTAGCATCAGCCATAATAGCAAAACTGTAAGTGCCTAGAGCCGTCTTCCAAGTACGACTTTCGACTGTCCATATGAGGCCGTCCTCTACAGGAGTGATGTGATGTAATAATAATAATAATCTAATCTTATGTCATTACCTCTAGCCGCTTTATCCTGTTCTACAGGGTTGCATGCAAGCTGGAGCCTATCCCAGCTGACTACGGGCGAAAGGAGGGGTACACCCTGGACAAGTCGCCAGGTCATCACAGGGCTGACACATAGACACAGACAACCATTCACACTCACATTCACACCTACGGTCAATTTAGAGTCACCAGTTAACCTAACCTGCATGTCTTTGGACTGTGGAGGAAACATGCAAACTCCGCACAGAAAGGCCCCCATTGGCCACTGGACTTGAACCCAGAACCTTCTTGCTGTGAGGTAACAATGCTAACCACTACACCACCATGCTGACTCAACGCTGGTTACTTTAAAGAATATAAAATATTAAGCATTTTTAACACTTTTTTTTGTTGACCACATAATTCAATTTGTTTTTATCGCAGTCCAAATCCTGCGCTCTGATTGGCTGGCGAGCGGGTCCGTATCCTATGGTATGGACCCCAGTTACAGACCTCTGGCGACTCGCTCGTTCACAACAACAACAACAATCATAGTAGCATTTTTTGTCAACATTTATCTTTTTTTATAAGATTATCAAAAATCTTATAAATTTTTGCCAGCATTTCTCAGGAGAACAGCATTAATTTTACAGCATGGATAGCGATAACGACAGTTTTCACAGCGAAAGCGAGTTTTACTACCCTGAGGAAGACAAAATAAAAGAAAACATTTCAGGAGAAAGCTAAAAACCTCTAACTGTTGCTAACGCCGATCAAAAACATGGCTGAATCCTGAATGACTCAATTTTGTATAAATAAGGGACTACATAGGCAGCAAAATGTAGTTTTTTTCCTACCATGGAAGTGCACTTGTATACCGAGAAGCAATTTGCATTACAGCCGTGAATGAGGATTCAAAATAGCATTAATTTTACAGCATGGATAGCGATAACGACAGTGTTCACAGCGAAAGTGAGTTTTACTACCCTGAGGAAGACGAAATAAAAGAAAACATTTCAGGAGAAAGCTAAAAACCTCTAACTTGCTAACAGTTTGATCTCATTAGTTAATGAGGCCCATTTTGGGCCATGTTATCCTAATACATAATATTACGTTAGGTAAAAACTTTAAACCAGTACAATCTCTTCTTCAAAGTTTCACCAAATGGCTTTATTTATGCAATATAAAGGTCACAATACTGTATAACTTTGGTCAAGCAAAAACACCGAGCAAAAACATGGCTGAATCCTGAATGACTCCTATTTGTATAAATAGGGGACTACATAGGCGGCAAAATGTAGGTTTTTTTCCTGCCATGGAAGTGCACTTGTATACCGAGGAGGAAACAATTTGCATTACAGCCGTGAATGAGGATTCAAAATGGCGGCTCGGCTCGGTTTTCCCTTTCGGGCGCTCTCGTTTTCTGTTAGAATTTGGTAAAGAAAAAAATAAATATATTATTTACCAGCTTAAGGTCGGTCCGTATGGCGAAATACCGTGACCTCGGCCTTGAATACTGACCTCTGCCCAGAGGACCTCGCTCAGTACTTTCAAGACCTCGGTCACGGTATTTCACGATACCGACCTCCCAGCTGGTAAATAACATATATGTATTCCAGATGTTATTTCATAGTTTTGATGTCTTCAGTATTGTTCTACGATGTACAGTGGTGCTTGAAAGTTTGTGAACCCTTTAGAATTTTCTATATTTCTGTATAAATATGACCTAAAGCATCATCAGATTTTCACACAAGTCCTAAAAGTAGATTAAGAGAACCTGGTTAAACAAATGAGACAAAAATATTATACTTGGTCATTTATTTATTGAGGAAAATGATCCAATATTACATATCTGGCGACTTGTCCAGGGTGTACCCCGCCTTTCGCCCGTAGTCAGCTGGGATAGGCTCCAGCTTGCCTGCGACCCTGTAGAAGGATAAAGCGGCTAGAGATAATGAGATGAGATGAGATTACATATCTGTGAGTGGCAAAAGTATGTGAACCTCTTGGATTAGCAGTTAATTTGAAGGTGAAATTAGAGTCAGGTGTTTTCAATCAATGGGATGACAATCAGGTGTGACTGGGCATCCTGTTTTATTTAAAGAACAGGGATCTATCAAAGTCTGAGCTTCACAACACATTTGTGGAAGTGTATCATGGCACGAACAAAGGAGATTTCTGAGGACCTCAGAAAAAGCGTTGTTGATGCTCATCAGGCTGGAAAAGGTTACAAAACCATCTCTAAAGAGTTTGGACTCCACCAATCCACAGTCAGACAGGTTGTGTACAAATGGAGGAAATTCAAGACCATTGTTACCCTCCCCAGGAGTGGTCGACCAGCAAAGATCACTCCAAGAGCAAGGCGTGTAATAGTTGGTGAAGTCACAAAAAGGACCCCAGGGTAACTTCTAAGCAACTGAAGGCCTCTCTCACATTGGTTAATGTTAATGTTCATGAGTCCAACATCAGGAGAACACTGAACAACAATGGTGTGCATGGCAGGGTTGCAAGGAGAAAGCCACTGCTCTCCAAAAAGAACATTGCTGCTCATCTGCAGTTTGCTGAAGATCACGTGAACAAGCCAGAAGGCTATTGGAAAAATGTTTTGTGGACGGATGAGACCAAAATAAACTCAACAAAAATAAAAACTTTACACTCGTTTCAAAGTCAATAATTTGAACATTTTGGAAAATAGGTTTGAAATAACGATTGTATTCAATTATCTTGTCATTAAAGATGCTATAGCATACAGATCATGTTTGTCATGGAATCGGTTCCACCGGAAATGCGACGACAATGTCCATGATCAAAAACTGTGAGTCACAACTTAATGCAGAGCAGAGCGCAGGCGATTTCGAATGGTTTGGGCAGTCACTCGACCTCCAAACAATTAATTCCCAGTGGATGTGGCAGTGACAAACCGATTACGCAAATGACGTAAGACAATCTGTCGGTCTTCTGCGTGTGACGTCACACGTGGTTGACCAGGACGGGGGCGGTCGGCTGTGGTGCCAGTTTGATGGAGACATGTCTGGAGATTATGGATGGTCTGTCGACTGCATCCCATAACCCTTGCAACGTCAGTGACGGATGTTCCCGTTTTCAGCATGCCAATGGCACGTTCACGCTGAATGTTTGACAGTCGTGGCATTGCAAATTAACGAATAATTAACCATAAAACCTTGTTTTTCTGAGATGACACTCTACTCTGCTACCGTGAGATCAACTGCACGTGTATCAATAGGTCACGTCACTTGTGTCACGTGGAAACGTGATTTTAGCATGCAGTGCTCTCGCACGTGCTACGTAGGCCCGACCAGTAGAATGAATGTGTGACGTAATGCCCTTGACAATGCATTTAACCATAATCACAACAAGAACTCTTTCAAGAAAAGTTTCTAAACACTATTTGAAAAATAATGAGTGTCAAGTTTTTATTTTTGCTGAGTATAGAACTTTTTGGTTTCAATGAGAAGACAATGACCCTAAGCACACAAGTTGTTCTACCAAAGAATGGTTAAAGAAGAATAAAGTTAATGTTTGGAGAAAGGAAAACATTGCATTCCAGCACAAGAACCTGATCCCATCTGTGAAACATGGTGGTGGTAGTATCATGGTTTGGGCCTGTTTTGCTGCATCTGGGCCAGGACGGCTTGCCATCATTGATGGAACAATGAATTCTGAATTATACCAGCGAATTCTAAAGGAAAATGTCAGGACATTTGTCCATGAACTGAATCTCAAGAGAAGGTGGGTCATGCAGCAGGACAACGACCTTAAGCACACAAGTTGTTCTACCAAAGAATGGTTAAAGAAGAATAAAGTTAATGTTTTGGAATGGCCAAGTCAAAGTCCTGACCTTTAATCCTATCGAAATGTTGTGGAAGGACCTGAAGCGAGCAGTTCACGTGAGGAAACCCACCAACATCCCAGAGTTGAAGCTGTTCTGTATGGAGGAATGGGCTAAAATTCCTCCAAGCCGGTGTGCAGGACTGATCAACAGTTACCCGAAACGTTTAGTTGCAGTTATTGCTGCACAAGGGGACCACACCAGATACTGAAAGCAAAGGTTCACATACTTTTGCCACTCACAGATATGTAATATTGGATCATTTTCCTCAATAAATAAATGACCAAGTATAATATTTTTGTCTCATTTGTTTAACTGGGTTCTCTTTATTTACTTTTAGGACTTGTGTGAAAATCTGATGATGTTTTAGGTCATATTTATGCAGAAATATAGAAAATGCTAAAGGGTTCCCAAACTTTCAAGCACCTCTGTAGAAAATAGTGAAAATACAGAAAAACCTCTGAATGAGTAGGTGTGTTCAAACACTTGACTGGTTCTGAAAGTGGATTTGTTTTATTCTCATATGAAACGTCCTGCTATTTATGTTTCTCTCCTTTCAAGTGGCTGTATAATATCATATAACAGTGTGAAGAGTGTGATTTTTTTTTTTTGTTTCTTTGTTTCTCTGTTGCTAACTGATTCACTCATAGCAGATGTTGGTTCCAGTGTCACAAATGATTGGACCCAAGCAACTGTTTGCGAACATGAAATCATCCCATTCCTTCACCACTTTAAACACACCGTTAACTTTGTGACACAAAAAATACATTGTGTATAATCTGTGGCACACATTGCCAACTGGAACAGCTCGTATCTTAGCTGTCGTACTTGATTCGGCTTTCGAATGTTTGCATTACAGCATTCAAATAATACTTGCATCTCTGTAATTCTAAGCCTAACAAAGAAATGCTTTACATTCTATCTAGTTAAGGATCAGTTTGTAGTTTAAAGTATTTATTGTCATTCTTCTTCCACAGGGTGTCACTCTTGATACAGATGATACAGACGCAAGAGAAAAGAGGAGAGAACACCATTACCATGGCAACATGGCAACCCACTCATAGGCCTGCTAAGTAGGTCCCTGTGAAAATTGCCTAGATAAGAAATCAAATAAAATATATCTTCCCAATGCATCTCCCTTTTATGTTTGATGACTGTTAGCAGATTTGTGAAACCAGTGTATGTCTATTCATTTTCTATGTAGATTGTAGGTGGGCTTCAAACACATGCAGCATGCACTAAGAGTCTTTAGAGGATATAGTTATTATGGAGCGGTGTGTGTGTGTGTGTGTGTGTGTGTGTGTGTGTGTGTGTGTTTCTGCACTCCTAATAGTGGGATCAGTAAACACGCAAAGCCTATTTTTTTTCATATTTAGCAAAAGTTCTTCTCCCATTTAAGCAGCTTCAATAAAATATCTGCTGAAGAGCAACATGTAAACAGGAGCAAAGACAATGTGGACCATCTAACCAAACAAGACAAGAAAGCATCTTTATTTACCTGTGACTCATTTTGCCTTTTAAGATGCAGAGCAAGCTTAGCATTCAGACCTTCTAGCCTAAGCATTAGATGAGGGGATGTTGTTATAACAAAATATTAAATCGCATTTGGGTGAAAATATGTCGTTTCTACAGCACTGTTATGTTATAACCTCTTTAGTGAACATGTGATTTGAATAGCGAGCGATTTGGGTGTCACCTCACCATGTGAATGATTCATTAGTGCAGACAAGTTGGGGATGGTGGATTTTTTTTTATGTCGGTTGAAACTGACAACAACATAACTATTGGTAAATAAATAATATGTAATTATTTGCAGTGTATTCCAGTACTCAATCCTTCAAACAATTATAAGTGAAATCCAGTTTTTAAAGAAGACAATCCAAATAACTAGTGGATGCAGTGCTGCAGAATTATCAGCTGATGATTAATAGCAATGTTCAGTGCCCTCCAAAATTATTAGCACCCTTTGTAAAGATTAGAAGAAGAAGCCTTTATTTGGTCACATGTACAACCCCGATTCCAAAAAAGTTGGGACAAAATACAAATTGTAAATAAAAAGGGAATGCAATGATGTGGAAGTTTCAAAATTCCATATTTTATTCAGAATAGAACATAGATGACATATCAAATGTTTAAACTGAGAAAATGTATCATTTAAAGAGAAAAATTAGGTGATTTTAAATTTCATAACAACAACACATCTCAAAAAAGTTGGGACAAGGCCATGTTTACCACTGTGAGACATCCCCTTTTCTCTTTACAACAGTCTGTAAACGTCTGGGGACTGAGGAGACAAGTTGCTCAAGTTTAGGGATAGGAATGTTAACCCATTCTTGTCTAATGTGGGATTCTAGTTGCTCAACTGTCTTAGGTCTTTTTTGTTGTATCTTCCGTTTTATGATGCGCCAAATGTTTTCTATGGGTGAAAGATCTGGACTGCAGGCTGGCCAGTTCAGTACCCGGACCCTTCTTCTACGCAGCCATGATGCTGTAATTGATGCAGTATGTGGTTTGGCATTGTCATGTTGGAAAATGCAAGGTCTTCCCTGAAAGAGACGTCGTCTGGAAGGGAGCATATGTTACTCTAGAACCTGGATATACCTTTCAGCATTGATGGTGTCTTTCCAGATGTGTAAGCTGCCCATGCCACACGCACTAATGCAACCCCATACCATCAGAAATGCAGGCTTCTGAACTGAGCGCTGATAACAACTTGGGTCGTCCTTCTCCTCTTTAGTCCGAATGACACGGCGTCCCTGATTTCCATAAAGAACTTCAAATTTTGATTTGTCTGACCACAGAACAGTTTTCCACTTTGCCACAGTCCATTTTAAATGAGCCTTGGCCCAGAGAAGACGTCTGCACTTCTGGATCATGTTTAGATACGGCTTCTACTTTGAACTATAGAGTTTTAGCTGGCAACGGCAGATGGCACGGTGAATTGTGTTCACAGATAATGTTCTCTGGAAATATTCCTGAGCCCATTTTGTGATTTCCAATACAGAAGCATGCCTGTATGTGATGCAGTGCCATCTAAGGGCCCAAAGATCACGGGCACCCAGTAAGGTTTTCCAGCCTTGACCCTTACGCACAGAGATTCTTCCAGATTCTCTGAATCTTTTGATATTATGCACTGTAGATGATATGTTCAAACTCTTTGCAATTTTACACTGTCGAACTCCTTTCTGATATTGCTCCACTGTTTGTCGGCGCAGAATTAGGGGGATTGGTGATCCTCTTCCCATCTTTACTTCTGAGAGCCACTGCCACTCCAAGATGCTCTTTTTATACCCAGTCATGTTAATGACCTATTGCCAAGTGATGTAATGAGTTGCAATTTGGTCCTCCAGCTGTTCCTTTTTTGTACCTTTAACTTTTCCAGCCTCTTATTGCCCCTGTCCCAACTTTTCTGAGATGTGTTCGTGTCATGAAATTTCAAATGAGCCAATATTTGGCATGAAATTTCAAAATGTCTCACTTTCGACATTTGATATGTTGTCTATGTTCTATTGTGAATACAATATCAGTTTTTGAGATTTGTAAATTATTGCATTCCGTTTTTATTTATAATTTGTATTTTGTCCCAACTTTTTTGGAATCGGGGTTGTACACTCAAGCATAGCGAAATTTCTCTGCATTTAACCCATCTGAAGCAGTGAAAACACAAGTGAGCAATGAGCACACACATACCCAGAGCAGTGGGTAGCTATGCTACAGAGGCAGGGGTGAGTGCTGTTCATTCACTCAACTCCCCTTACATTTTTCCTACCAGTCCCGGGAATCAAACTGATGACCCTTTGGGCCCAAGGCTACCTCTCTAACTTTCAGGCCATGGCTGCTCCTGTAAAAAGGGTTGGAAAAAAATCCACGTTTTGGTGAAGTCGCTTCGTCTCATACTGAGAAAAATCCAACCTTTAATTGATATAAATCTCTTCAGAGAAAAACAAATCCCTCATCAAGAAATAATTATTTTCAACAAAAACACATGTGCCACAATTATTGGCACCACTGGAAATTATACTGAACCCAATGTAACTGAAGCATGTTTCCCATTTAAATTGTACATTTTTGAGTTGATTGGAGTGTTGATTGGAAGAACTTTCATGCTGCTAATCCATGGCTTCCTGATTAACTGGGGAACAAATATACGGTGACACAGAGGCCAAATTCTGTCAGTCATCCACCAACATGGGAAAGATAAGAGAACAAACAAACCAAATGAAGGAGAAGTGTATTGATTTTCATAAGACAGGGAATGGTTATAAAAAAAAAGATACTAGCCTGAAAATTTCCAATTCTACTGTTAGGGCAATAATAAAAAAGTGGACACCAACTGGATCTGTTACACACTTGTCTGGAAGAGGATCCAAGTTCCCCTCCTAGAACTGCCACCTTATTGTGGTGGAGGGGTTTGTGTGCTTGAATGATCCTAGGAGCTATGTTGTCGGGGGCATTATGCCCCTGTTAGGGTTTCCCAAGGCAGACAGGTCCTAGGTGACAGGCCAGACCAAGAGCAGTTCACCAAAAAACCCCTATGGAGAAAAAATCCAGGACCGTGACGTCGCCCGGTAGGACGCAGCCGGGGCCCCACCCTGGAGCCAGGCCCGGGGTTGGGGCTCGTATGCGAGCGCTTGGTGGTCGGGCCTTTGCCCATGGGGCCCGGCCGGGCTCAGCCCGAAGAGGCGACGTGGGCCCGACCTCCTGTGGGTTCACCACCCACAGAGGTAGCAGTAGGGGTTTGGTGCAGTGTGGATTGGGTGGCAGTCGAAGGCAGGGGCCTCGACGACCTGACCCCCGGACACAGCGGCTGGCTGTTGGGACATGGAATGTCACTTCGCTGGGGGGGAAGGAGCCTGAGCTTGTGCGGGAGGTTGAGAGGTACCGGCTAGAGATAGTCGGGCTCACCTCCACGCACAGCTTGGGCTCTGGAACCCAGCTCCTCGAGAGGGGCTGGACTTTCCACTTCTCTGGAGTCGCCCATGGTGAGCGGCGGCGGGCTGGTGTGGGCTTCCTTATAGCTCCCCAGCTCAGCCGCCATGTGTTGGAGTTTACCCCAGTGAACGAGAGGGTCGCCTCTCTGCGCCTTCGGATTGGGGAGAGGGCTCTTGCTGTTGTTTGTGCCTACGGGCCAAATAGCAGTATAGAGTATCCGGCCTTCTTGGAGTCCCTGGGAGAGGTACTGAGGGGTGCTCAGACTGGGGACTCCATTGTGCTACTGGGGGACTTCAATGCTCACGTGGGCGATGACAGTGACACCTGGAGGGGCGTGGTTGGGAGGAACGGCCTCCCCGATCTGAACCCGAGTGGTGTTTTGTTATTGGACTTCTGTGCTAGTCACAGTTTGTCCATAACGAACACCATGTTCGAGCATAGGGGTGTCCATAAGTGCACGTGGCACCAGGACACCTTAGGTCGGAGGTCGATGATCGACTTTGTAGTCGTGTCATCTGATCTCCGACCCTATGTCTTGGACACTCGGGTGAAGAGAGGGGCTGAGTTGTCAACTGATCACCACCTGGTGGTGAGTTGGATCCGCTGGCGGAGGAGGAAGCTGGACAGACCTGGCAGGCCCAAACGTATGGTGAGGGTCTGCTGGGAACGTCTGGCCGAGCACTCTGTTGGGGAGGTCTTTAACTCCCACCTCCGGGAGAGCTTTTCCCAGCTTCCGAGGGAGGCGGGGGACATTGAGTCTGAGTGGACCATGTTCTCTACCTCCATTGTGGACGCAGCTGTTCGGAGCTGTGGCCGCAAGGTCTCCGGTGCCTGTCGTGGCGGCAATCCCCGAACCCGGTGGTGGACACCGGAAGTAAGGGATGCCGTCAAGCTGAAGAAGGAGTCCTATCGGGCCATGTTGACCTCCGGGACTCCTGAGGCAGCCGACGGGTATCGGCAGGCCAGGCGTGCTGCAGCTCGGGCAGTTGCGGAGGCAAAAACTCGGAACTGGGAGGAGTTCGGGGAGGCCATGGAGAAGGACTATCGGTCGGCCTCGAAGAAATTCTGGCAAACCGTCCGGCGCCTCAGGAGGGGGAAGCAGTACTCTGCCAACACTGTTTACAGTGCGGGTGGGGAGCTGTTGACCTCGACTGGGGACATTGTCGGGCGGTGGAAGGAATACTTTGAGGATCTCCTCAATCCCACCGTCATGTCTTCCACTGAGGAGACTGAGGCTGATGACTCAGAGGTGGACTCGTCCATTACCCAAGCCGAAGTCACTGAGGTGGTTTGCAAGCTCCTCGGTGGCAAGGCACCGGGGGTGGATGAGATCCGCCCTGAGTATCTCAAGTCTCTGGATGTTGTGGGGCTGTCTTGGTTGACACGCCTCTGCAACATCGCGTGGCGGTCGGGGACAGTGCCTCTGGAGTGGCAGACTGGGGTGGTGGTCCCTCTTTTTAAGAAAGGGGACCGGAGAGTGTGCTCCAATTATAGGGGAATCACACTTCTCAGCCTCCCAGGGAAAGTTTACTCCAGGGTACTGGAGAGGAGAATTCGACCGATAGTCGAACCTCGGATCCAGGAGGAACAATGCGGTTTTCGTCCTGGTCGCGGAACACTGGACCAGCTCTATACCCTTCATAGGGTGCTCGAGGGTTCATGGGAGTTTGCCCAACCAGTCCACATGTGCTTTGTGGATCTGGAGAAGGCATTCGACCGTGTCCCCCGTGGTATTCTGTGGGGGGTGCTTCGGGAGTATGGGGTTCGGGGCTCTTTGCTAAGGGCTGTCCGGTCCCTGTACGAACGGAGCAGGAGTCTGGTTCGCATTGCCGGCAGTAAGTCAGACCTGTTCCCAGTGCATGTTGGACTCCGTCAGGGCTGCCCTTTGTCACCGGTTCTGTTCATAATTTTTATGGACAGAATTTCTAGGCGCAGCCAGGGGCCGGAAGGAATCCTGTTTGGGAACCACAGGATTTCATCTCTGCTTTTTGCGGATGATGTTGTCCTGTTGGCTTCTTCAAACCAGGACCTTCAGCATGCACTGGGGCGGTTTGCAGTCGAGTGTGAAGCGGCTGGGATGAGAATCAGCACCTCCAAGTCCGAGGCCATGGTTCTCGACCGGAAAAGGGTGGCTTGCCCTCTCCAGGTTGGTGGAGAAGTCCTGCCTCAAGTGGAGGAGTTTAAGTATCTCGGGATCTTGTTCACGAGTGAGGGAAGGATGGAGCGTGAGATCGACAGGCGGATCGGTGCAGCCTCCGCAGTGATGCGGTCGCTTTACCGGTCCGTCGTGGTGAAGAAGGAGCTGAGCCAAAAGGCGAAGCTCTCAATTTACCGGTCGATCTACGTTCCGACTCTCACCTATGGTCATGAGCTTTGGGTAATGACAGAAAGAACAAGATCGCGGATACAAGCGGCTGAAATGAGTTTCCTTCGCAGGGTGGCTGGGCGCTCCCTTAGAGATAGGGTGAGAAGCACAGTCACTCGGGAGGAGCTCGGAGTAGAGCCGCTGCTCCTCCACATCGAGAGGAACCAGCTGAGGTGGCTCGGGCATCTTTTTCGGATGCCTCCTGGACGCCTCCCTGGGGAGGTGTTCCAGGCATGTCCCCCCGGGAGGAGGCCCCGGGGAAGACCCAGGACACGCTGGAGGGACTATGTCTCTCGGCTGGCCTGGGAACGCCTCGGTGTTCTTCCCGAGGAGCTGGCCGAGGTGTCTGGGGAAAGGGAAGTTTGGGCTTCCATGCTTAGACTGCTGCCTCCGCGACCCGGTCCTGGATAAGCGGAAGAAGACGAGACGAGACGAGGGATCCAAGTTTATTTTGCCCCCACGTACAGTGAGGCGGATGGTAAAATCACTGTTGGTGAATTACAAGAAAAAGTGTGTGGTTACCAAGTCTCGAAAACCACCATCAGATGCTGCTGACCTTCATAAGTCAGGGAATGTTTATTAAAAAATAGCTAATCTCCTGCAAATGTCCATTTCTACTGCTAGGGTAATAATAAAAATGTGGACACCGACTGGAACTGTTACAAACTTTCCTGGAAGAGGATCCAAGTTTATTTTGCCCCCACATACAGTGAGGAGGATGGTAAGAGAGGCAAAAAAAAATAATAATAAAATAAATAATAAAAACCCGAGGATCACTGTTAGTGAATTACAAGAAAAACTAAAATCTTGGGGTTTCCAAGTCTCCAAAACCATCATCAGATGACACCTCCATGCCAAAAGATTATTTGGAAGCTATGCTGAAAAAAAAAACTTTTCTGTCAGTTAGCCACAAATATAGCCTGAAGTTTGTGAAACACTACTACAACTTTGACTGTAAAGAGTTCTGTGGGGTGATGTAACAAAAAATGATAAGGGGTGCCAATAATTTTGGAGTGCACTGTAGCTAGTTAACTAACTGAACCAACTTGGATATCTCTTTGTTAGCCTATAGCTTATGTTGAGACCTTCCAGCAAAGTGAGGAAATTATATTTATATGATGCAGTACAGTATTTGCAATAAATACTGCTGTCATACAGCCATCTCCTTGTATATGAGACCGACCCAAATGACTAGAATTTAGCCCCTAACTGAAGCTACTTCAGTCCAAGTGAATCACCCTTAAATTAATTTGTAGTGTTCCTCCACAGAGCAGGCCATTCAACTAAATGAATGTAGCAGACGCATGATTCCTCAAATGCAACACTTTATTAAGAATTCATCTCATCTCATTATCTCTAGCCGCTTTATCCTGTTCTACAGGGTCGCAGGCAAGCTGGAGCCTATCCCAGCTGACTACGGGCGAAAGGCGGGGTACACCCTGGACAAGTCACCAGGTCATCACAGGGCTGACACATAGACACAGACAACCATTCACACCTACGGTCAATTTAGAGTCACCAGTTAACCTAACCTGTATGTCTTTGGACTGTGGGGGAAACCGGAGCACCTGGAGGAAACCCACGCGGACACGGGGAGAACATGCAAACTCCACAAAGAAAGGCCCTCGCCGGCCACGGGGCTCGAACCCGGACCTTCTTGCTGTGAGGCGACAGCGCTAACCGCTACACCACCGTGCCGCCCCTTATTAAGAATTCATTTCAATATAAAAATATATTTAAAACATGCAACTGTAGCTCCAGTATAACTTGTATGAATTGGGCCTCAAGAGGCAGCAGTGTAGCAATGCGACATAGGCTCAGTCCCCCTAATCCCACAAACCAAACAAATAATCACAGCACTCTACAGCAAAAGCAAAATAAAAAAAAATACAAACCCAAATAATAAATGCACACTCAATAAAACAAGAGACACCCAAATGAAAATAACCCACAGCCAACAAAAAACAAGATATGCATGTAAGCCAGTACACTTGCCTCCCCCTTAGATGTAATTACCCAAGCCAGTACTGAGAGGTTACAATGCAATATAAAAAAAAAAAAATTAAAAAAACACAAATTATCCAGAATCAAAATGGACTTATCAGACAGCACAAAACAAACAGACACTCAAGCACAGCACAGTTAATGCAAGACACAGACGACACCATTCACCCTCACACTCACACAAGTAGGAGACACGTCACCACGCACGCACAACGTAGACACTAAACATACCACAAGCACACCAAGCCGCCATACAAAGGCCCACAGGAAAAGTGGAGAGCAGCGGCCTTAGATTAAGACCCTTAAAGGTAGTTTAGAAACGTTAAGCCGAGTAGCAGAAGATGTCAGTAGAAAGCAGCAACCGCATGCAGCATATGTAGCAAGCCGAATCGAAACAGCAAAGCGGCAACAGTGAAGCAGCAAAGCAGCAGCCAACATGTTTCTGTGGCGGTGTGTTTTGAGCTTATGACCAGGAAGCACTATAGTCGTCCCACACAGCACAGCCTCGAACTCGAAAATATTAACCCTGAATCTCAAGGTCCACTTTCAAGCATAGGAGCCCTTGATGAACATTCAGCATACCAGGACAAACACAGACAGCCTACCCGTTGCCACACAAACATGAGCTGCAATCACGACACCTGTGCCTTAAAAAGGCCAACTGCACTGATGGCTAAATTAATGCCACGCCCCCGTTCTCACCTCCATTGCGCTTCGTCCTACCACATATACATGTGGGAATACATTCGGAAGCCCATATGGAGCTATCTGCTTAACAGCTTTTGACTTCAGTTGAATTACAGGTAACCTGTCCTCCAAAATGGGGTGGCACAGTGGTGTAGTGGCTAGTACTGTTGCCTCACAGCAAGAAGGTTCTGGGTTCAAGCCCAGTGGCCAATGGGGACCTTTCCGTGTGGAGTTTGCATGTTCTCCCCGTGTCTGTGTGGGTTTCCTCCGGGTGCTCCGGTTTCCCCTACAGTCCAAAGACATGCAGATTAGGTTAATTGATGTCTCTAAATTGACTGTAGGTGTGAATGGTTGTTTGTCCCTATGTGTCAGCCCTGCGATGACCTGGCGACTTGTCCAGGGTGCACCCCGCCTCTCGCCCATAGTCAGCTGGGATAGGCTCCAACTTGCCTACAAGCCTGCACAGGATAAGCGGTTACAGATAATGGATGGATGTCCTCCATAGCAGATGATAGACTCTTATCTTTGGGATTTTTATTCAACATTTCTATTACATTTTTGGGAAACACTAGGGAACTCCACTGAACCTATGAGCTTTGAGATCTGGGAGGTTTTTCCTCATCTCATAATGACACTGCAGTTCTACTGCCATGCTCAACTCTCCCCTCACCATCTGAAAACAGCCTCATCGCTCCCATGCAACACTGACAGGCTCTAAACTGAGTGGGATTGGATAGTTATATGTAACCCAAGGCACTGAATGCTCTTTTCTGCACAGCACCAGTCATGATGGAATTTACAGGATTTTAGCAGAATTTAGACTGACAGTAGACACATGTGAGGTTCTAATGCAAACTTATTATTGGATTGCATACTGTATGACATTATGCTTGCCATTCTACTGCTACCATTGGAATTTGCAGATATTGATCCTTCTGTGAGGAGTTGGTCATCATCCAGGCAGTAGGACATTGCCAGAGTCACTCTTTGGATCTACTGTCAAAGAGGCCATGGAAAAGAGAATGCAGGTTTCAGAATAAATATAATAATGAAACCTTGAGGTTGCCCTGTTTTCAATATCCACAAAAGTTCTGCCACCCCACACCAGGCCTAGGCAAAAGAAAATCACCTCTCAAATCCTATTCACACTCACACTGAAAGCCATTTATTTTCCACAGTTATGCTGTAATTGTCTTGTGTGGGAATGGGAGCAAAATGTCAAAATGTTAGTCTATCCCCTGGAGACCTAGTAACATTAATAGTAATCTTGGCCACTGCTTCAGTGGAAATTGGAACCATTAGCTTAACAAGCTGTGACCGGTCATGATGTTACTGGTGGTGAAGTGAAATGATGATGCAGTGATATTGTGATGGAACTCATCACAGAAATATGTTTTTGCCTATTTAATGTTATAAAATGTCATACATAGCCTTTGCTTGAACTAAACAAATGTTCAGGAGCAGGAAGAGAACTCTTTTAACAGAAACATGATGCAGCCTGACTGGTGCTATGTTGCTGATGTCTTAGCTTGAGCTTTTCACATAGGTTCGTGCTTCATAGCATCCCATTAAATACAGTCAGGTGGGAATACATGGTACCTGTTACTTTACCATTATGAAAGACTGACTGGGAATGAAATTTGTTATCTACCCTGCGCTGTTTTTACCTGATACATTAACAGGTTTTGTGTGAGAAAGGGGCTTCAGCCTCCTAACAGGGGGCATGAGCCCCCTTGTTTCTTCCCATGAGGTGGGCCTTAAACAACACCTCCCCACCACTAAAGGGCACCGTACAGCATGGCCATGAAGAGCTGGGGCTGATGTTGGGCCATTTATAGCCAGAAAATATTTTTTATTGGGCAGTGGCTACATTTGAACACTGATATTAGTATTATAGGGCTACAAACTCCAGTTTGTCATCTCCCAAATATTCTCACCACACATAGCCTCGCAAAAACCATAATCCATCAAGGTTGTAATTGAGAAGCTGAACCTCAAATTAAAAAAAAAGGATTTCTACTCAACATACTTTCTTATTCAGATGGATGATGGTTTCTTTCCATTTCTAGATTTGAGAGGGCTGAATTGTTTCTTAAAATCCCTTCCTTTACATAAGGTTGTCTGATGTAATTGATTCCCTGACGCCACAGGATTTTGTTCACATTGGAGGGTCTGTGCAACACTTATTTCCATTTTCTCATCACCCCCAAACAGAGATGCTTTTTTATTTTATTTAAAAAAAAAGTTTTTCCAAGGACAGACATTCCAACTTAAAGTTCTTAATAGTCACTACAGATACCTCCTTCACTGGGTGGGGGCAGTGTGGTGCCACAGGGAAATAGGGGTGTGAAACACTCCCTGGGAGATCAGGGTTGTGATATCACAACATAAACTAGCTAGAATTGAGGACGGTAAATGAGGCCCTAAAACATGTCTTAGCAGTTCTGAGACATCATTATATGCTGGTCTGCTCAGACATTGTAACAATCAGATACATTAATCATCAAGGCAGCATAAGGTCAGACAGCGCTCTTTAACTTGCACAGAATGTTCTCAGGTGGGTCTCAAGTTAGCTTCACTGTGAATAACTCGCCTACCAGGGGTGCAGTTGAAGTGCTTTCGTGATGGAAGGATAAATTGCCAGGAAAGTGCCATCTGCACTCTAAGTAGTGTTCCAGATCTGACAAAAATTTAGTAAGGTACATGTGGACCTTTTACTGATGCCAAGTCAACTTAATGTCAAGTCTTTCTAGGAGAGCTGAATAGCCCCATGGGATAGCATGCACTGGCCCATGACTGGTCTCACTATCTACTGCTGATTCTGCCCACATTGCACAGAACTTAGCAACTAGAAGAATGCTACTTCCTCTAATGGTCAGTGTCAGATGTGTCAGTGGTCAGTGGCAAGTGTGTGTAGTAGCCATTGTATTGTGTCACAGCATTGTGAACGTTATCTCTCTCAAACTTATCATGGCCTTTCTGAATAAATAGAGGGTCCAATTCCAATTCCCCCAAAAGTCCATCATAGGATATTAGTTATGTACGAACCTGGCTCAATGAACCTTGGATAACCACCAGAGTTCCTTGTCATTCAGAACCAGGGCTGACCTGGTGCGAACGTTTCAAGTAGTTTCAGGAAAAGATGGCTATGTGACAAATTTATGTCAATACTGACTTGGTGGCAGAGCAGGTAGCTTTGCCACCTCACAGCTCCAGGGTCCCTGGTTTGATGCTGAGCTCATTTTACGGAATGAAGATTTGTATGCTCTTCCCACGTCTGTGTGGGTTTCCTTTAGGTTCTACAGTTTCCTGGATTGGCTACACTAAATTGTCCTTAGGTGTGAATAAGTAAGCGAATGGATGTGTGCATGGTGCCCTGCAATGGACTGGCATCCCATTCAGAGTGTGTCCCCTTTGTTCCTGTGATTCGCTCTGGATCCACCGCAACCCTGACCAGGATAAAACAGGATAAAACTGAGGATGAATGAATGATGAATAAATGTCACATGTCACATAGTAACATATGTCCACACTCAGAAGAATCTTTCCAGATAATAATTATTGCCCTAGTAGTTATCCAAGGTTAATTGAACCATGGATACATATGTAATTAGCATTTCATGTTGTTAACTGCTGAGATCAAACCAAGACAATGATGATGTCCATCCTTCAGGGTCGAAGATGACCATGACTTCAATTTGGTTGGTGGCGGTTGTGGGTCCGGAGGTGACTGATGAGGCCAATCTGGGCTTTGAAGGTACGCCCACATATCAGACATGCGTGGGTAGGTGCTGTAGTGGGGGTGGCGATAGTTCGAGCCTTCCACGCAGCTCATTTCTTCTGGGCCTCGGTGATGTGTTTCATCTATTGTGGGAGCATAAGTGTTAATTAACGTTGCATTCTTCTTGCCTCCAAGTGGGAACTGAAGTGTCATCAGGCGATCGTCGATGCCCTCGGGAGTTTGGTAAATTTCTGGGCAAGGTGGAACTTTACAGCAAATCCAACACCTGCCTCTCACCATTCAGTGCTGCTACAACCACTCTAGAAGAAGGTATAACCACCACGTTCCATGAGCTGGCCCTTGTTTGCTAGACATGTTTCGCTGAGGGCAGCTATGTCCACATTGGCGACTAGTGCAGTTCTTCTCTTTGACCTGTCTGCTTTGATGTTATCCATTAGAATGTGCACATTCCATGGGCCAATGTTGAGTACCTTCACTATCTTCTTTGAAATCATGACTTGTGCGTGACTTGGATTAGAGTGAGGGAGAGTTGCGCAGCCATCACCCTCACTCTCTCATCCTGATCTAATTGGGTCCAGGGGCAAGACAGAATCAAGATGACTGGAGCTACAGTGCCTTGAAAAAGAATTCATACCCCTTGAACTTTTTCACATTTTTCCACCTTACAACCACGAACTTAAAAGTTTTTTATTGAGATTTTATGTGATAGACCAACACAGAGTAGCACATAATTGTGAAGTGAAATGAAAATGATAAATGGTCTTCAAAATTTTAAACAAATAAGAATCTGAAAAATGTGGTGTGCATTAGTATTCAGCCCCCCTGCGTCAATACTTTGTAGAGCCACCTTTTGCTGCAATTACAGCTGCAAGTCTTTTGTGGTATGTCTCTACCAGCTTTGCACATCTAGACACTGAAATTTTTGCCCATTCTTCTTTGCAAAATAGCTCAAGCTCAGCCAGATTGGATGGAGAGCGTCTGTGAACAGCAATTTTCAAGTCTTGCCACAGATGCTCAATGGGATTTAGGTCTGGACTTTGACTGGGCCATTCTAACACATGAATATTCTTTGATCTAAACCATTCCATTGTAGCTCTGGCTGTATGTTTAGGGTCATTGTCTTGCTGGAAGGTGAATCTCCTTCCCAGTCTCAAGTCTTCTGCAGCCTCCAACAGGTTTTCTTCCAGGATTGCTCTGTATTTATCTCCATCCATCTTCCCCTCAACTCTGACCAGCTTCCCTGTCCCTGCTGAAGAAAAGCATCCCCATAGCATGATGCTGCCACCACCATGTTTCACAGTGGGGATGGTGTGTGCAGGGTGATGAGCAGTGTTAGTTTTCCGCCACACATAGCGCTTTGCATTTAGGCCAAAAAGTTCAACTTTGGTCTCATCTGACCAAAGCACCTTCTTCCACATGTTTGCTGTGTCCCCTACATGGCTTCTGGCAAACTGCAAACAGGACTTCTTATGCCTGTCTTTCAACAATGGCTTTCTTCTTGCCAGTCTTCCAAAAAGGCCAGATTTGTGGAGTGTATGACTTATAGTTGTCCTGTGCACAGATTCTCCCACCTGAGCTGTGGATTTCTGCAGCTCCTCCAGAGTGATCGTGGGCCTCTTGGCTGCTTCTCTGACCAGTGCTCTCCTTGCTCACTCTGTCAGTTTAGGTGGACGGCCATGTCTTGGTAGGCTTGCAGTTGTGCCATACTTTTTCCATTTTTGAATGATGGATTGAACAGTGCTTCTTGAGATGTTCAGAGCTTGGGATATTTTTTTATAACCTAACCCTGCTTTAAACTTCTCCAGAACTTTATCCCTGACCTGTCTGGTGAGTTCTTTGGTCTTCATGATGCTGTTTGTTCTTCAGTGTTCTCTAACAAACCACTGAGGCCTTCACAGAACAAGTGTATTTATGCTGAGAGTAAATTACACACAGTAGGACTCTATTAACTAATTAGATGACTTCTGAAGGCAATTGATTGCACAAGATTGTATTTAGAGGTATCAGAGTACAGGGGGCTGAATACTAATGCACACCACATTTTTTAGATTTTTATTTGTTTAAAATTTTGAAGACCATTTATCATTTTTGTTTCACTTCACAATTATGTGCTACTCTGTGTTGGTCTATCACATAAAATCTCAATAAAAAACTTTTAAGTTTGTGGTTGTAAGGTGGAAAAATGTGAAAAAGTTCAAGGGGTATGAATACTTTTTCAAGGCACTGTAGCTTGGGATGCAGTGGATGGCCAACAGTGTTCTACTTGTTGCACAGTGCCCTGATCGCACTCCACAAACGCTTTGCTGGGTTCGCCTTCCTGTCCATTGAACCACCAGGTGGTGGTCTCCTCTGCGCAGTCTGCCGAGTCCAGTCTTTGGTTGTAACCCTGACCAGGGGGAGTGAGGGGTTGCTAGTGCTTGCTCAAGGCACCACCCCAGGCTAGTGGAGGGAAGGAGATGCCTTACTCCTCCATTGCATGGCGGTCAAGGATGGCACATGCCCATTGCCAAGACAATAACCTGATGTGTATATCTATGTTTACTCTTTTTTTGACCCATTTCATCTGTTTACATGGTATTTTTATTCACATGATAAAAATGATTTTATTTTGCTATTTATATATCTATACCTGTCCAAGTACAAATTTGAGTGTAATTAAGTGTAATATTTATCATCTTAAATTTTTATCTTATTACCATAATTACATGGAAGAATAATGAGGCTTCTTTTTTTAGTCTGCAGAACATTACTCATTAAAACCATGTCCCTCACCAGTACATATCAGAAGTTGCTATGTGCCAGGGCCCACGAAAGTTTTTTCAGAGTGATGAAACCACTTGCATTCAGACTCATTTCCTTGCTAATTTCCCAGAGAGATCAGAAAGCCTTATGGAGGCACATTTGCAAAGATAAAATACAGAGTAGAACATATTCATCAGACTTCAACTGACAGCCCTGATTCAATGTTCAAATTAATCACCACCAGCTAAACACTTAGATATTATTGGAATCGGATAATTTAAGCAAGCGAATACAGTATTTTGAAGAATTGGAGCTGGACTGGCAGTAAGAGCAATGAGTAAGTCCAAAGTCCTCTGATGGGCGCTTCAGAATAATATTTAAATTCACAATAAACATGACTCTGGTCTAGACTTGATAGCAGCTGGCAGACACAGAAGTACAGTAAACCATAAACTGGGCTCCCAGTGTGAAAAACTCTTTGTGGCACTTTAGTTGGCAGTGATGGAAAAGGGATGATTCATGCCAAACACATCAGCAAAGATGATTGGAGTTTAGGGAGTGAATCTAAAGTGGTGTAATAATCAGTGCGCCATTCAGGGCTTCATGTGCTGGAGCAGAAAATCCATCGGATGGAAAGAAAGCGCTAGAAGTATAGAAGCAAGAAAGAGATTCTTTCGAGTTTTATGTGAAACCCAAAGGGCATTCTGAGCAATGTATCACACTATAATTCCTGTGGAGGTTAGTTATTGATACAACTGCAAAATGTGCATTCTCTTAGTGCCACTATCAACTAAAATATGCATGAAAATGGCCTAATTAGCATGCGCTAAGCTACGCCTAGAGATATAACTAAATTAAACAAGCTGCCTTTTTAGTCAACTACTGCTGTGACCTGGTATTAAAAAGACATTATGAAAGAGTAATAATTAACAGAGATGGTTTATAGGCAAGGTCCAGCTTCTTTTCTCTCTTACACTACTGTTCAAAAGTTTGGGGTCACTTTGAAATGTCCTTATTTTTGAAAGAAAAGCACTGTTCTTTTCAATGAAGATCACTTTAAACTAATCAGAAATCCACTCTATACATTGCTAATGTGGTAAATGACTATTCTAGCTGCAAATGTCTGGTTTTTGGTGCAATATCTCCGTAGGTGTATAGAGGCCCATTTCCAGCAACTATCACTCCAGTGTTCTAATGGTACAATGTGTTTGCTCATTGCCTCAGAAGGCTAATGGATGATTAGAAAACCCTTGTACAATCATGTTAGCACAGCTGAAAACAGTTGAGCTCTTTAGAGAAGCTATAAAACTGACCTTCCTTTGAGCAGATTGAGTTTCTGGAGCATCACATTTGTGGGGTCGATTAAATGCTCAAAATGGCCAGAAAAATGTCTTGACTATATTTTCTATTCATTTTACAACTTATGGTGGTAAATAAAAGTGTGACTTTTCATGGAAAACACAAAATTGTCTGGGTGACCCCAAACTTTTGAACGGTAGTGTATGTGAGCATGGTTGTGTTGGTTTGCAAGTATACTTTCTCCTTACTAATTGGAAAACTAATAAAATTTCAGTTGATCTTTTTTTACACCCTGTTTTTGCCATAGTCAGTTCTTTAGCTTCCTGGGATGCGTACTTAACAAAGGGCACTCATGTTAAATGTCTAAAACAGCTATATTCACACTTTTCAAGTTACACAAGAGACTTTTTGAGGAAAAAAAAAAACTTTTCAGCCACATACCTGTTTGTTAAGCTAATTAACTTGATTACATGTACTGTATCTATCAGATACAATTGATTGTGAAAGTAAAATGAACTACTGTTAATACATCTCAGAGAATATAATAATTCAGATCCACACACTCATTTCTACCTGTCAAAAACGAGCTAATTTTCTAGCAGTTAACTAACCAGTTAGCTATGCTAACTGTTACCTATAGTGAAACGCAATATAGCTGCACAACAGAAGTGAGCAATGTCAGTAAACCAAGTTATCCAAAAACCTCATGCCCTTCCATAACAGCACAGTACTCTATAGATAACAGTACTGGGAATGGTGTTGAGTTCGGAAATGCATTTTCATGAAGATGTTCCTTGGCCATTTTACTTAACATTAAAAAAGACAAAGACTCACTTATTTCAGTATAAATACACAGGTGATTTATAGCAGGGGTTCCCAAACGTTTCTGCTTCGAGGCCCACCTATTCATACTTGTAATGAGTTGGGACCCATTAAAACAATCCTCAATTATTTTGGCTCATCTATTCTATTAGAATCTAATAATTGATTGTAAAGTGTATTAGGCCATGTTTACATTAGACCGTATCAGCGGATCATCAGATTAACGTTTTTAAAACGATTAGCGTGCACACAGCAACACCAATACACGATTTGCGTGCACACAGCAACACCAATACATGGATACGCTTAGCTCCGCAGGCATCCTGCGCTCCAAATCACTCCGCCCTGAACAGCGAGTGCCCTCTGGAGGTGCGCACTCCGGCCTTGCGCAGCTCACACAGCACGCGAGTGAAGTGCACAAGCTGTGATTCGGGACTGAGCCGCTGTGTGTGTGATCCCAGCACATATCACTTACCACTTGCAAGTGGAAGGATGGCAAGCCTAAAGACAATCATAACTACACAATGGGCAGTATTTGCATCAGTATTTTCATACTTTTATACTCTTTAATGAAAGGTGATACAAGGCGGAAGTCCGCGCCGTTTTTCAGCAGTCGCGTCACATGACCAACGCCAGCGAATCAGGAAGGTGGATGTCACAGTGACGTTGTCCAATGACGACGCCAGCTGGAGCTCAGCACAGCGTATCCACGTATCTCAATGTTTACACAGCACCGGAGCTGACACGATCTGGATTGAATACGTGGACCCTGGCGGATTCCCGTTTCCCGGCGTTTCCAGGCGGTTTAATGTAAATGGACAGTGCATCCGCGAAGAAAACGAGACAGATACGGTTTAATGTAAACTTGGCCTTAATGTGATGCAATATCACTCCCTGTTACAGATGGGAGCCCAGGAATTAAATAAATGCAATAAAAACAATTTTTTTTTATTGTAGGTATTTATATTTAAAACTGTATGGATGTACCAGAAGCCAATATAAAACCATGCATGCAGGGCATTCTCAGTCAAAAGGGATTAATGATCCAAAAGTGGAGTCTGGTCCATTAACACAAGAACTTATTGCCATGTTTGTGTACAGCAAACAAGCAAGTTATTAAAACCAAGAAGTTCATTCAAAAGAAGTTGCTCTAGAAACCACTCAATGGGATTAGATCCTTACACGTTAACAAAGAAGGATTTCTCCTATGAAAGAAAAATTTACTAGCTAAATTTGACATTAGTAGAATAAATTTTGATCCTATTGTAGCCGTAACTAAATACAAAGACAATAGTTACACATACTATTAATTAACTTAATGTGAAGATAATTAACAGATAATCAACAGATTAAGGGTTTTTTAAAAAGATTGTGTATATTTTTAGTCCTTTGTATTTATAATTATTTGTATCTGTACATGCACGACCCCACCAGCTCCGCTGATCAACTTATCATGTTTAAATAAAGTTATTCATTCATTATGAGCTAGAAATTTATCCATCTGTTGAGTTCCCCGACATCTCAGACTACCCGGTGCTGCAGACATCATTCTACATGGACACACAGATGAAAACCTGGAAGAGTATGGAGGAGTACAACTTTTTATATGTGGCTGGGTTAAAGATCTGGGGATCAGGACACCACAAGATAAATCCCGTATTATTTATTCCCGGGTAAGTAGGAATTTCTGGGCTTTTTGTTCACATCTTTGAAATGGTTGCTAGGACACTATTGGTGTATCAGGTGTAAACAAACCACAGCCACTCGATTCTCAATCCTCCCTGCTCTTCTCGTCCAGCAGGCATCATGCAGGCATCACAGATCCATATAATTTACCCACAAACATATTTATTTATTCTGCTCTCTCTCTCTCTCTCACTGTGTGTGTGTGTGTGTGCGCGTGTGTGCGTGCTCTATGTGTGTGCGCGCGCAACAGTTAAATGTAGAAGAGGAATGTGACAAAAATAAAGGCTTGTTCTTCTTAATTTACCCCAAAAATGTATTTGTTCCACTTGAAAAGTATACGGCAAACCAGCTACTGGATTTAGGACCCTACGACATCCTGAACTATTTAGTATTTGGCTTTAAACTTGAAAAAATTTGCAGCCCACTAGATGGCGCTGTTAGGACTAGGACTATTTTGGCCTCTAGAGGCCGCCACTGTTCCTGTGTTTTGTGTTTGTGTTAATTGCCTAATTATCTTCACCTGTGTCCTTAATTAGTTTGTCTATTTATACCCCTGAGTTCAGTCCTCTTGTCACGGAGTCTTTGTGCTGTTATGTTTATCTCCAGTTTCCTTTGTACTGTGTTTTTGATCTTCTTAGCTTTTGAATTTTTGCACTTTGCTTTTCTTTTGGATTTACTCTTTGGTTTTTTTTGTCTTTTGTTTTGCCCTGTATATAGTGTATATAGTTTAAATAAACCATTTGATTCTTTTTCTACTTCCGCCTCACGCCTCTGCATTTGAGTCATCCCCCTGGTGGCCTAGTGGGGGTTTGCTGGATTATCACACCAACGAACCAGGTTCGAATCCCAGCAAAACCCTAACAGAAAGACTCCGTCATGACCGACTCAGCAGAGGCTGCTTCAACTGTCTACCCGGCCAACCTTCAGGGAATTATGGCAGCTTTGACACGCTTCGGAGCGACCATGGACGCTCATGGACGTACGCTCACCAGCCAACGTGAGGCCCTCGCTCGCCACGAGGAACTGCTTCAGCAAATTGGGAAAACCCTGGCACAGCTGACATCTCTGCCTGCATCTCCTGCTCCTGATCCAGTTCCTGCTCCTGATCCAGCTCCCACCCCTGCTCCAGTGCCTCCTGCAATGCTGCCTTCTTCACCTCGCGAACCCAGCCTTCCTGCACCACAGAGGTATGACGGCAAGCACAGTGAGTGCCGAGAGTTCCTTACCCAGTGTCAACTCACCTTTGAGCTTCAGCCTACCACCTACACTACGGATCGCCGCAAGATTGCCTTTGTGATCACCTTATTAGCTGGTAAGGCGCGAGCCTGGGCTACTGCTATCTGGCAAAGACAGGGACCTGAGTGCTTTGATTTCCAGCTGTTTTCTGAAGAGATGCTTCGGGTCTTCGATCAGGCAGACATCAGTACCGACGCAGCCCGAAAGCTCATGTCCATCCGGCAAGGAGGAAGCGTCGCAGATTACGCCATCTCGTTCCGAACACTCGCAGCAGTAAGTGGATGGAACGAGACTGCCCTGGTGTCAGCCTTCCACCATGGTCTGTCTGACCCCATCAAGGACGGTCTGGCCTCTATTGGATGCCCAAGTGACCTCGAAACCCTCATCTCACATGCTATTCGTCTTGACAACAGGATGAGAGAACGCCACCAAGCCTTGAGCCCCCCCAGCCTCCCTACCTCTACCTGGAGACCGTCTACCTCCTTCAGTGACTGTCCGACGAGCCCAACGCCAGGACCCCGGTCCTGGGACGGGGCCACCAGGCCTCTTGTACGTCCCACATCAAGCCCGGGCCAAGGTTCTCCAGTGGGGTCACTCTTCCCCTCTCACCGCCCACCCGGGAGCTCGGAGGACCCTGGACTTCCTGAAAAGACGCTTCTGGTGGCCTAACATGGAGAAGGAAGTAAGGTCATTTGTCCTGTCCTGTGAGGTTTGCACCAGAACCAAGAACCCACGACAGCGTCCCCAGGGTCTCCTGCATCCTCTGACCATTCCCCGGCGTCCCTGGTCCCACGTGGCAGTCGACTTTATCACGGGTCTCCCTGAGTCACAAGGTAACACGGTCATTTTGGTCTTAGTTGACAGATTCTCCAAGGCCTGCCGCTTCATACCACTGTGCAAACTCCCCTCTGCTCTTGAAACTGCGAAACTTTTGTTTAATCATGTCTTCCGAGTCTTTGGTCTTCCACAGGACATCGTCTCAGACCGAGGGCCCCAGTTCTCCTCCCGAGTGTGGCACGGGTTCTGCAAGGTCATCGGAGCCACTGCCAGCCTCTCCTCTGGGTTTCACCCACAGTCCAATGGTCAGACAGAGAGGCTCAACCAGGACCTGGAAACCACCCTGCGAGGCCTGGCTATGGATAACCCGACATCGTGGAGCACCTGGCTGCCATGGGCGGAGTACGCCCACAACACCCTGCAGTCATCGGCCACCAAGCTGTCGCCATTCCAGTGCCAATTTGGGTTCCAGCCACCTCTGTTCCCGGACCAGGAGGAGGACGCGGGGGTGCCCTCGGTCAACCAATATGTGAGACGGTGTCGCAAGACCTGGAGCATGGTCAGGAAGACCCTCATACAGACCTCCAGAACCAACCAGACTCAGGCCAACCGCCATAGGAGACCTGCACACGCTTTCCGCCCTGGGCAGCGTGTTTGGCTGTCCACTAAGGACCTTCCACTGCGGGTGGAGAACCGCAAGCTTGCTCCTCGCTACATTGGCCCCTTCAAGGTGGTGCGCAGGGTGAACCCTGTCTCCTACCGGCTCCAGTTGCCCCGGACTCTGAGGATCAACCCCACTTTCCATGTTTCCCTGTTACGGCCCGTACTGACGTCTACGTATGCCCCTGCCCCTAGGAACCCCCCACCCCCCCGCATCTTCCAGGGGCAGACTGTGTTCACTGTGAATCGCCTGCTTGACTCCCGCCGGGTCCGCGGCGGGTTGCAATATCTGGTGGACTGGGAGGGCTATGGTCCTGAGGAGCGCTGCTGGGTTCCTGCTCGGGATGTCCTTGATAAAGAACTATGTCGGGACTTCCATTCGGCCCATCCGGATCGCCCTGGGAACGTCAGGAGACGCTCCTAGAGGGGGGGGTCCTGTTAGGACTAGGACTATTTTGGCCTCTAGAGGCCGCCACTGTTCCTGTGTTTTGTGTTTGTGTTAATTGCCTAATTATCTTCACCTGTGTCCTTAATTAGTTTGTCTATTTATACCCCTGAGTTCAGTCCTCTTGTCACGGAGTCTTTGTGCTGTTATGTTTATCTCCAGTTTCCTTTGTACTGTGTTTTTGATCTTCTTAGCTTTTGAATTTTTGCACTTTGCTTTTCTTTTGGATTTACTCTTTGGTTTTTTTTGTCTTTTGTTTTGCCCTGTATATAGTGTATATAGTTTAAATAAACCATTTGATTCTTTTTCTACTTCCGCCTCACGCCTCTGCATTTGAGTCATCCCCCTGGTGGCCTAGTGGGGGTTTGCTGGATTATCACACCAACGAACCAGGTTCGAATCCCAGCAAAACCCTAACAGGCGCTTTGTTGCCCACTAATGGGCCATGGCCCAGTGGTTGAGAAACACTGATTTATAGGAAATTGCGCATGATGATTGTTTGAGAAATTCGGACTGTTTCTTGATAATCACCTCAAGCGACTCAGTAAAATGGCGGCCAATCGTTTTGTCAACATACATGAGGAAGAATTTCAAATTATGAAAGAAAATGCTGTTCCTAAAAGCACTAAACATGCTATAAAGTTTGGTCTAAAACTATTCAAAAGTAAAGTGGAATTGTGATTTATTTTACATGTCTGAGTGCGCCTTTATTACATTTGCATGCTGCTTTTGAAGTTTGAAATAATTTGATTTTAAAAGATGATTTAAAATTAAAAAAAAAATAATCATCTGTATATCCGTACTAAAACAATTATCCGCCTCAGGCTCAGTGAATATCGGTGAATAATAACCTCGACTTCGTCTCGGTTATTATTCAATGATATTCACTTCACCTTCAGCGAATAATTGTTAACTTCTTCTTCTTCTCTTCTTCTTCTTATTCTGTTTAACACCTCTCTCTCTCTCTCTTACACCCCCACCCACCCCCACACACCCACCCACACACAAAGACAAAAGTGCATGCGTAAGTTGGAGCATCTCTCTCTCTCTCTCTCTCTCTCTCTCTCTAAGTGGTGTGCCAGTGGTGTTCCATTATAATACAATCAAATCTACTAGCAAATGTTGCCAGTGTTCTCTGATTACTGCTGAGCCTTTTCCATTTTCTCATTGATTACCATCCTGGCATCCACACTCAAGCAAAGACAGTTTACAGAATTTTCCTTTTTGGCATATTGCTCATATATAATTGATAATATTGTTTTATTTTATTCTATGATTTGAAATGACATTCTATTATTTGAAATGACATTCTGAGCTTAAATTTGAAGAAGGAGAAAGAGAGAAATACAGCAGCTAAGTAAATGAAGAATCATCATCTCCATTATATCATGAACTGTACCTGTTAACGGTGATATTCTATTATAAACCAGGACTGCAGGGTACATCTTAGAGAGCTTATGCCGACATGAAAAAGGTTTATATCTTATTGTGGAAAGCTGGATATACTTATAAATATATAATTTGAATTAGCAGTAGGACAAGCTCAGAAATACAGGAACCAAACTGCACTTTACTTTGTCACTGGGGTGGTATGATCAAAAGTACATCTTTAAATAAATTTTAACATACATAAGTCTACCCAACGCTTTAGCACTGCAGTGAGAAGGAAAATACCATATGGTACCTTTATTTCTGAGAGTGTGAAATGTCATTCCTTTTGCACGACAGCAAAATGGTTTATTAACAATATCCTTCACAGTAGGGAATTCACAACCATAAGTAAGTAAATGAATTGTGTCCTGAAACAGATTTACCTTGCTGTAGCCTAAGCCAGGACATAGTGTGAGTGTTTTTGTCTGCTGGATATGTCAAGCGGACATACCTCATGGTTATTAGTGACAGGCTCAGCCTGAAAGGCTACAGGAAGCTTAAATGTTCCTCTGCCATTCTGTTATGCTCCTGTACGAGAAACTCACTGGCTCTATTTGAGTCCTGCCAAGCAGGCCATGAACTAATCTAACCAATTTCAGACACCACTGACAGGTGAGGTAAGGCCAATACCAATCTTCTGCTCTAGTTAATAGACTGTGTGTGTGTGTTTGCATTATTCATACATTGTATTTTTAACATTTGCTCTGGGAATTGCTGTACACGTTAGTTCCATATCCTTCTCTGTCTGACAGGAAAGCAATAACTTTAAGGTTACTCTTGACTTCCATGTGTTAAATCTGTGCTGTAATTGAATTCTTATTAGCTGTAAACAATCATCCTTTGGGGAACCACAGAACGTGTGTACATCTGCTATACTTGTGTGTAAATGGGGTTGGATATGTGTGTGCATCCATTGTTTTCCCCCTTTGGATTGCTGCTCAAGGGAATCCTTCTGCCACAATCTTTGTGTGCAACTGACAGCTCTAAAGCGAGAGAGACAGGACTCCCTCAACCATGCCGCAACCAGCTGCTCTCCACTGCTTAGCAGGTTTCGCTCAAAGCTGTTTAGCTGACTGGCCTGGCTCATTCATTCCTCACAGTTCACCTGTCATACTCAAACAAGTGAGAGACTCGGGGAGAACTTTTATCCCCCCACTGCATTTTCACTCTTTACTCTGGAAAGCACAAGTATATTGGCTTGTAAACTGGAACAGCTGAATTAGACTGTTTTAAAGGTAACTAGAGTGCTTTAAGAAGACTGTTGACTAAAACATAGACTGTATTGCAATATCAGGGATTCACAAATCTGAAGGCCATGTCTAAAAATTATTTTAAATATAGTTTGAACCATGACTCACAAAACAGTATTAATATTCTGTAGGTACAGCCACAGTCCTGTCTAGAACTACAAATCCCATCAACTAACTTCCGCGATGACCTACGTCACGCCTAGGCGGGATTACCTACGTCACATCCCCCCCGACTCCATAAGTGACTTAGCCATCCTCCATTCTTGCTCTCTCACTCTGTGGACTCCGCGTCGTACAGACATAAAGAGACACCCACTTTCATCAGAACATCCAAAATCAAGACGTCTGCCTTGCAAGAAAAAGAAGACTCCATGCACTTTCGTATTTACCACTGGCCACGGTAAAAGTACCTAAGTTGCGCCGTCTCACTAAATTGAGTTACAACTGGTTTTATTTGTTTATTATGAGTAATGTTACGACTGCCGCCCAAGCAGTTAATTAAAAGTTAGAAGTGACCGGATTCCTTCTGACTTAATCGCTGTGCACATTATTGATCAGAGACTCTTCCTCACAAACGACGAAGCCTCGGATCAAGAATTCCCTGCTTTTACAGAAGCCTCCATGAGCTCTGTGAAACTCCGCAGAACTTCGGGACATCTCTGCACATCCTGCATAGAGATATCGATTACTGGAAGTAAGGCTGGCATTTGGGCAAATTAGTCTTAGGAATTAGCTTTATGAAGTAGTGTGAATTTAAACTCAGAAACTGTTTAATTGTGCACACTATAGACACTTAGAGTGTCGAGTTGATCTTTGTGTTCTACATTGCTCTTGCTCCGTTTTAATAGATAAGTTGTTGCATGCTCTTTGCTATCTTCTCTAACATCCTTTAATTTCATTATTACACACATTTTGACCTCATCAAGATTTCAGTGGATTGAGTAATGTTATAGTGTAGTGGATTAGCCACCACGACGAATTTCTTTGTCTCAAGGAGACCACGAGGTGATTCTCCCTTCCCCCTCGACACCGTAGATAACATTCCAATCCCTGATTCATTCCAAACTTTACAACGCATCCTCCTGCACGCACATTCAAACTCTCTTTGTCTCCTCTCTGCCTCGCACCCCTCCCTCTCTCTCTCCTCGCTCACACACACACACACACACACACACACGCTCTCACACACACATACACTACCTCACTGTTTTGCTGCTGACCTTATTGAATGTATATCGTTATCTCATCTCATTATCTCTAGCCGCTTTATCCTGTTCTACAGGGTTGCAGGCAAGCTGGAGCCTATCCCAGCTGACTACGGGCGAAAGGCGGGGTACACCCTGGACAAGTCGCCAGGTCATCACAGGGCTGACACATAGACACAGACAACCATTCACATTCACATTCACACCTACGGTCAATTTAGAGTCACCAGTTAACCTAACCTGCATGTCTTTGGACTGTGGGGGAAACCGGAGCACCCGGAGGAAACCCACGCGGACACGGGGAGAACATGCAAACTCCACACAGAAAGGCCCTCGCCGGCCACGGGGCTCGAACCCGGACCTTCTTGCTGTGAGGCGACAGCGCTAACCACTACACCACCGTGCCGCCCCGTATATCGTTATAATAAATTCAATTATTCTGTTAAACTGTGTGTCTGTTTGTTGCTACTATATACTTGAAGTCACACAATCTCAAAGAACTCCAAATTGCCTTCACCCAAGTGTATATGAGTGCTATTGGCTGTAGTGTCTATGTAATACGGTAAGTAATACATTATTGCTGCATCAGTAGTGATCATTAATAATTTGGAATACACCATAATTTAGTTGTTTGGTAATTTATTATTAAACACCAAAATTAATGGTATTATTAATGAGACTGATTTAATGAGACTGATTTAATGAGACTGATCACTTAAGGCCAATTGCACCCACAATCCCATCCATCCATAACCGCTTATCCTATGCAGGGTTACAGGCAAATTGGAGCCTATCCCAGCTGACTATGGGCGAGAAGCGGGGTACACCCTGGACAAGTTGCCAAATCATCACAGGGCTGACACACAGAGACAAATAACCATTCACACTCACATTCACACCTACGGTCAATTCAGAGCCTCCCATTAACCTAACCTGCATGTCTTTGGACTGTAGGGGAAACCAGAGCACCCGGAGGAAACCCACACAGACACGGGGAGAACATGCAAACTCCACACAGAAAGGCCTCCTTTGGCCCCTGGCTTGAACCCAGAACCTTCTTGCTGTGAGGTGACAGTGTTAACCACTACACCACCATGCCACCAATAGTATTAATATTCTTACTACTAATAGTAGATTGTATAAGATGATTACTTGTATGAAACACAAGTTTTATCACTGAGAAAAAATATGCATGCAATGACTATTACTTAGTATAGATTCTGTTTTTTTTTGTGTGCATGTGTTTTACAGTATGGACGATTATGATGACAGTATGGCTTATGGTTGGCAAAAAGTGTTACCAACTAGTTTTTATCTTCAGCCTAAAATGGAAAGAGGCTTTGTTAGGGGAAATATATTCAAGATCGATTTTAAATTCAGTGGAATATTGCCAAAAATGCACAAGAAAGAAGACCAACATCATGCTGCAGAAGCAAAATGCCATTTAACTGGGCAGTATATTTCAATTTTAATAGAATCTAAGTAGTAGATGATCGCTTGTAAAAATTAAACAAAATCTTGATCACTGACAATTTAATATTGACTCAAAAATAACAATATACAAGGATTGACTGCAGGACCCAGAATAATTCAAAACTGGATCCCTGTGCATTTCTTTCAGATCTTATGCCTAACAATATGGACTATGATTGTTTGCATAGCAACCATCAGGCTTATCATGAGAATTACAGCACTCCATTTTTTTAATCAACTAGTTTATATGTTCAGACAACA